>NC_053435.1:99926600-100237193 GCF_007990345.1 Gossypium hirsutum | reverse complement strand
TTTGAGAATTTTGAACCTTCCAAATTAAACTCAAGAATATTATTAAAATTACCCCATGATCTAAGCCCATGAGATTGACTTGAATTAGGGCTAGATTGCTTCCCATATCGAGACTTTCCAAAACGATAGATGCTCCCCTCCTCCCTCAGCCAGATGTTGTTGACAGTGGTAGCCTTCCTCGCTTGAGCCCTTAACGACAAGTCCCACCCCAACTTCAGCTCTTGTGATCCATTATCTAACACCCCTTACCCATGTCCGATGCCGGAATAGGGTACGAGGCATTACCAGACTTAAACATACATGTAGCGACGTAAAAATTTTAGCTTAGCTTGGTCGCTAATTGTGGCGATTTATTGAAAAAAAAAGTTTGAAATTTGACGTTTGATTTTTGAAATGAACAGGGAGTCGCTACCGATCCTTTTTCCTAAGTGTGATCGGACACCTATTAGATCTCTTATTAAAACAAATAAAAGGTTGAGTTTAGGTCTACGTTAAAATCCAGAGAAAATTTAGGGTTCGGGAGTCGGTTACGCGCGAGGAAGGTATTAGCACCCTCGCGACGCCCAAAATTGGTATCTTATAAACACGTGTTGTCTTGATTTTTAAAGATACGAGTTCAATATAGGATTTAATCGTGATCCGTTTGAAAAGACAAGAATTTTCAATCTTTTTGATTTTTTTTTTGAGAAGGATATACCATTTTAACACAAGTCGATTGATGTTCACCCAATATAGCGAAGAAATTGACGACTTGGTGTTAAACCTATATGTTGCCTTATGCATTGAAATTAATCGGAAAACAAGAATAAGATTTTCGAAATAATGCAAAGCAAATTGATATGAAATAGAAATAAATAAAAGTGCCAGGCATATATTAAAACAAATTATAAATATGATAATAATATTAAAAATAATAATCATGCATGCGATATTAAACGTAAATAATGATAATATTAAACATGAAATAAAAACAACGATTATATATACATAATAATAATATTAAAAGTGTGTACATAAAATATATATAGTAATAGAGTCATAAATATACTATACATAGTATTTAAAATGTATATATAAAATAGAGAAAAAGACTAACTAATATAGTAAAAACGCATATACATATATGGTATTAAAAAATGTATATAAAAGAAAATATGCGTGTAAATATATGTACATAAGACCGTGTAAAAGTATACAACTATGATACTAAAGTATATATGTATTTACATATTAGAATATTTATTGAAACTAAAACTAATACTAATAATAGCAAAATAATAAAATAATATAGTACAAAAATATGTAACTAAAAACACTATAATATGAATACGTACATATAATATAATATTAAAATATACATAATATATACATATATAAAACATGTATTAAGATTAATAATAATAAAGATGTTATAAAGATATGTACATGAAATAATAAAAAACATATAACTAATAAAAAATAAGGGAAATATACGATATAAAACATATGCTATATATATACATTAGAAGTGATAAATAAAAATATTTATGCGATAAAAATACGTACGTATATATAGTAATAACGTTAGAAATACTCAATATATAATATTTAAAATTATATATACATAATACAAAAATATATATAGCGTAGTATTAAAATATAAACACAATATATACATTTTGAAACTTATAATAATAAAAAACTATTGATATACTTCACAAATACATATTTATTAAAAATATACCTAATAATATATATAAATATAATATTAAAAGTACGTAACATATAAATATATATATACACACGGTACAATACATAATATGGACACATTAGAAGTAATAATAATAATAATAATAAATTAAAGTAGAGTAACGAAAAAAAGTCAAAAAGGACGAAATTGAATTAAAAACTAAATTTTGGGGCCAATTTGAAATAAAAACTAAAGAAAAGGACGAAATTATAACATGCGCTTAACTTGGAGGGTCAAAAGCGCAATAAATCCCTTAGTCAAAACGTTGTGCAGTACAAGGGACCCAATTGAAAAACATTGAAAATTATGGGGCCAAATTAAAAATAAGAAAACTTGATTGTAAAGCCCCAGAAAAGCGGAAGGATTGCGCGCATAAATAGCCCATTCAAACAAAAACACGCGGATCTTGAGGCGGGTCGGGTCGGACGGTTCGGGTCATGTTCAAAACGACGTTGTTTTGGGGCTAATGAGCAGCCCCCAAAACGACGTCGTTTTGGTGGGCTATATAAGGCCCTAATTTGACAAAAAAAACATTTGATGAAGAGAAAAGAAAAAAAAGGGGGAGAGAAAGAAGAGAGAAGGGGAGAAGGAGATGGAGCTTCAGCTAGGGGGCCGGTCACCGGTCCGTCACCGGACCCTCGCCGGCGCTGGCGCCGGCCACCGTACACGATGGCCGAAAAAGGTAATTTTCTTCTTTTTTTTAAATATTTGTTTTATATTTGTTTTATATATTTTAGTATTTATGTGTGGAAAATAAGCTTAGAGAACGAAACTAAAAATAAAAAAATAAAAAGATTACCTTATGTTTAATAGTTTTTGATTTTTTTGACAACTTTGATCCTCTGATTTCAGTGTCAGAGTCACTGCTTGTATATGTATTTTACTCTAACTTGGTTATTGACTTCTCTTGAACATTCAAATGAATATCAAAAATGAAAAAAAAAGAAAGGAAGCCGAACCCCTTTTACAGAAATCCAAATCGGCTTTTATAGTCTTTACAATATTTTGTTTAATATTTGTTGTCTTGTCTCTTTTCTGGTTTTGCAGGGTATGGAGGTGCCAGGCATGCGGGGATGGTGTTGGCAGAAGCATGGGGCGTGGTAGCCGACATGGTGGTGACCAGAGATGGTGCTAGTGTCAAAGGAAAGTGGGGTGGCTGAAGGGGAGGAAACCCTAGGGTTCCTCTGAAAGTGTTAAACATTTTTGGGCTTAGGGTTTTAGTATGCTGGGCTTGTAACTGGGTAATGGGTAATTTAGGGTCTATTGGGCTATTTAGGTTTGATTGTAACAGGCCAAAATTGGCCTACAACAGCTGCCCCTCTTTGCTCATTGTCGTGTAACGGGAATAGAGCAAAGACACAAAGAAAGGCCAATTTTGCCTGGTCTTGCTGAGTCTTGACTTCTTTAGTGTTCTTTTTGCTCAAGTAGTCTCCTTCCAGTCCACCGTATCTTGCAGCTTTGGTTCAATCCACTGCATCTTCTGATATATACCTTGTAACTTTGATCTTCTCCAATGTGACTTCAATTATTTGAGACTTGCGGCTTCGATCTACTCTTCTATCACTTTAGTGAGATAAGGTTTGTAGTATTCTCTTCTGCAACTTAGAAAGGCAAGATCTGATATCCTCGATCAACTTCACTGCATTTTAAGGGAGACAAGTTCTGGTGTCTTCAATCGGCTCCAATCTTATCTGTACTCGGTGTGTGATCCTGAGCTCAACTTACTTCTCGCGATATGAGTTGACTCTTTAAAAACATACATTAAAACAGAAATTGAAAATAGCTCAGCACGTGAGTCAAGGCTCAACTCACTTCTCGCAATATGAGTTGATTTTTTTGAAAACAGAATTTGCAAAACATCAATTGAAAATTCCTCAGCGTGTCCTGAGGCTCAACTCACCTCTCGCAATATGAGTTGATTTTTTTGAAGGACAAAAATTGAAAAACAGAAATTGAAAATACATCAGCGTGTCCTGAGGCTCAACTCACCTCTCGTAATAAGAGTTGATTTTTGAAACATATAAAAAATTGACAATATATCGGTGTGTCCCGAGGGTCAACTCACCTCTCGCAATATGAGTTGATTTTGACAAGCAGAAATTGAAATTATCTCAGCATGTTCTGAGGCTCAACTCACCTCTCGCAATATGAGGTGATTTTTTTGAAAACAGAATTTGCAAAACAGATTTTGAAAATACCTTGGCATGTGACTCGAGGCTCAACTCACCTTTCGTAATAAACTCACCTTTCGTAATATGAGTTGATTTTTGAAAAGCATAAATTAAAAAACATTAATTGAAAATACCTCAGCGTTCCCCAAGGCTCAACTCACCTCTCGTAATATGAGTTGATTTTTGAAAAGCGTAAATTGAAAAAACATCAATTGAAAATACCTCAGCGCGTCCTGAGGCTCAACTCACCTCTCACAATATGAGTTGATTTTTTTTTGAAGGACAGAAATTGAAAATACCTCAACGTGTCTTGAGGCTCAACTCACCTCTCGCAATATGAGTTGAGTTTTGAAACATACAAAAAATTGACAATACCTCAGCGTGTCCCGAGGCTCAACTCACCTCTCGCAATATGAATTGAATTTTGAAATAAAAACATCAGAATACCAGAACATGTCACCTGGTGGAACTCATGTGTCCTTTCAGCTATCATCACATCTTCTTGCTCTACTGGAGTACCTGTACATGTCATGCATGATGCTATCATGATATGCACATGTTTGTCATAAATGATTTTATGCCTACATGATTATGCTACGTGTCTTAGGCATGTTTGTCGTATGCCCTTTTTCATCACAATTTTCGTGATGATCTGCATTCATTACTTCGGCTCCTGACTTTCTCTTTAGGCCTTGTACCCGTCCTCAAGTTTCACGAGTAATCAATGTTTCTCAAATATCACTTTTTTGCCCCTGGTTGAGCTTTGTCCTTGCGTTGAGGCTCTTGTACTTATCCAATTCTTACCCGGGTCATGCTTAACATTTCTTTTGTTTAGAGTATGTCATTTCACTATTTATCATGTAAATGAACCATATAATGAGATGTATGAAAATGGTCAGGTAGGGACAAAAGGATACCTCACATTTATTCATTTCAAATGTAGCAAACAAAGAAAGTTAACCAATGATAGTAAAAGAGTGTCATAAAGAGAAAAGGGATTGCATTCAACGAATACAAATGCTCTAGATAATCAATGCATGAACTCTTCCACATTCCTCAATCAAGAACCTTTTCGAGTGTGGCTTCTTGCGTAGAAGATTTCGAGCTTTCAGAAATTCTTCAAATACTGTAGTCTCACTATTTGACCCACCGTTCAAAACGCCTTGTTCTTTAAGCCCGGGTTTGCTTCATTAGAATGCCCTTTCGGGTTTTCATCCTAATCTTTTTTGTTTAATCAAGACGCCCTTTTTGGGTTTTCACCTTGATCACCATTTTTCTCTCTTTTTTTTAGATGCCCTTTTCGGGTTTTCATCTTGGTTTCCTTTTTCAAGTATAATATTTCTTTACAGCATCTGAGTTCACTGGACTCGGTAACTCCTTCCCATCCATCTCGGTGAGAATCAAAGCTCCGCCCGAGAATGCCTTCTTTACGACGTATGGTCCTTCCCAATTCGGTGCCCATTTTCCTCGCAGGTCTCTTTGTATTGGGAGAATCTTTCTCAGCACGAGTTCTCCTTCGTGGAATTCTCTTGGCCGTACCTTCTTATCATGAGCCGCGATCATTCTCTTCTGGTACATCTGTCCATGACAAATTGCCTTTAGACGTTTTTCTTCGATGAGGTTTAACTGGTCATATCGAGCTCGAACCCATTCTGCTTCCTCTAATTTCGACTCCATTAAGACTCGTAGAGAGGAGATCTCAACTTCGATAGGTAGCACAACTTCCATTCCATAGACCAGAGAGAAAGGAGTTGCCCCCGTAGATGTCCGTACAGATGTGCGATATGCATACAAAACAAATGGTAGCTTCTCGTGCCAGTCTTTATATGTCTCGGTCATTTTCCCAATAATCTTCTTAATATTCTTGTTGGCTGCTTCAACAGCTCCGTTCATCTTTGGGCGATAGGGTAAGGAGTTATGATGCTTTATTTGGAATTGTTCACACACTTCTTTCATCATCTTATTGTTCAGATTCAATGCGTTATCTGAAATGATTCTTTCAGGCAAACCATATTGACAAATGATTTCCTTTTTCAAAAACCTACAAACCGCAGTCTTCGTCACATTGGCAAACGATGCGGCTTCTATCCATTTTGTGAAGTAATCAATAACCACAAAAATGAATCGGTGTCCATTAGAAGCTTTTGGAGAAATTGGCCCTATAACATCCATGCCCCACATAGAAAAAGGCCACGGAGAAGTCGTGACGTGAAGGGGCAAAGGGGCTACATGAATTTTATCACCATAAATTTGACATTTGTGGCATTTTCGTGCGAAATTAATGCAGTCGCTTTCCATTGTCAGCCAGTAATATCCGAGTCTCATAATCTTCCTGGCCATAGTGAAACCATTGGCATGTGTCCCGCAAATTCCCTCATGGACATCTTTAAGTATTTTTCTGGCTTTAACAGCATCTATGCATCTCAAGAGCACCTGATCTTTTCCTCTTTTGTACAGGATGTCTCCATCAAGAACGAATCCCGCTACCATTCTTCTAATTGTTCTTTTGTCGTTCTCGTTTGCTTGTTCGGGATACTTTTGATTCTTGATATATTCTAAGACATCATGGAACCATGGTCGTCCATCTGTCTCTTTTTCAATGCTGAAACAATGTGCAGGGACTTCATATATGCTCATTTGAAGAGGCATTATTTATGTTTCCCTGTTTGCTTTGAACATTGAAGCCAAAGTGACCAGGGCATCAGCCAATTGGTTTTCTTCTCGTGGGAGGTAATTAAAAGTTATTTTTTCGAATTCTTTAATCAACTCTGCCACTAGATCTCTGTATTTAACTAGTTTCAAGTCTCTCACTTCCCAATCTCCACGGATTTGGTGAATCACTAAGGCTGAGTCTCCGTATATCTCTAAAGTTTTGACGTTTCGTTCAATAGCTGCGCGAAGTCCCACGATACATGCCTCATATTTCGCTATGTTATTGGTACAGAAGAAATTCAGCCTGGCAGTGAGTGGGGAATGATTCCCTTCTGGTGATACCAAGACTGCTCCAATCCCATGCCCCAATGCGTTCGATGCACCATCAAAGCTCATCTTCCATGACTTCTCTTTTGGTGACTCGCATTCTTTTTCTGTAATGCAAATCAAATCTTAATCGGGGAAATCAAATCTCAATGGCTTGTAATCCTCCGTTGTTCGAGTTGCTAAGAAGTCAGCTATTGCGTTTCCTTTTATTGACTTTTGACTCACATAGACGATGTCGTACTCCGATAGTAAGATCTGCCACCGTGCCATTCTTCCTGAGAGTGCAGGTGATTCCATCATGTACTTTAATGGATCTAGCTTTGAAATTAACCATGTCGTATGATACAACATGTATTGTCTGAGTCTCCGAGCTACCCAAAGCAGAACGTAACAGTATTTTTCAATGGATGAATACTTTGCCTCATATTCAGTGAACTTTTTACTGAGGTAGTAGATCGCCTTTTCTTTCTTTCCTGACTCGTCGTTTTGCCCCAGTACGTAACCCATTGAATTTTCGAACACGGTCAAATACAATATCAATGGTCTTCCCGGAGTTGGCGGTACTAGCATTGGAGGACTAGACAAATATTGTTTTATCTTATCAAAAGTCACCTGGCATTTCTCATCCCATTCTCTCGGGTTATGTTTTCGAAGAAGCCAAAAGATTGGGTCGCATTGGTTGGTAAGTTGAGCGATGAATTGAGCAATGTAGTTTAACCTCTCTAAAAATCCTCGGACTTCCTTTTGCGTGCGCGGAGGTGGTAACTCTTGAATAGCTTTTATTTTATCTGGATCAACCTCGATACCTCTTTCGCTGACAATGAAGCCCAATAATTTTCCCGAAGTAGCCCCAAACGTACATTTGGCCGGATTGAGCTTTAGCTGGAACTTTCTCAGTCTATCGAACAACTTATTCAGGTTCACTACATGCTCTTCTTCCCCTCGAGATTTAGCAATCATATCGTCGACGTAGACCTCTATTTCTTTATGCATCATGTCATGGAATAACGTCACCATAGCCCTCTGATATGTTGCCCCAGCATTCTTTAACCCAAATGGCATCATCTTGTAGCAGAATGTTCCCCACATTGTTACGAAAGTAGTTTTCTCCATATCCTCAGGGGCCATCTTGATCTGATTATACCCTGAGAATCCGTCCATGAAAGAAAATAATGAATGTTTTGCTGTGTTATCCACCAACGTATGAATGTGTGGTAAGGGAAAATTATCTTTAGGACTTGCTCGATTCAGGTCACGATAATCCACGCACATTCATACTTTACCGTCTTTCTTTGGTACCGGGACTATGTTAGCCACCCATGCTGGATATTTGGAGG
Source organism: Gossypium hirsutum (assembly GCF_007990345.1). Lineage (NCBI taxonomy): Eukaryota > Viridiplantae > Streptophyta > Magnoliopsida > Malvales > Malvaceae > Gossypium > Gossypium hirsutum. The sequence goes on along the minus strand of NC_053435.1, from coordinate 100,228,977 downwards.
CTTGTAGGAAGCCAGCATCAAATTGCTTCTTGACTTCCTCTTTTATCTTTAACAACATCTCAGGCCTCATCCGTCTTAACTTTTGTTGAATGGGCTTACATTCTGGCTTTAATGGGAGCTTATGGACCGCTACATCTTCATCCAATCCTGGCATGTCTTGATATGACCAGGCGAATACATCTTTGTACTCGCAGAGCAAAGCAATCAAATTATGCTTGGTGTCCTCTGAAATAGAAGTCCCAATTTTCACTTCTTGCTTCTTTTCTTCAGTTCTCAAGTTTATTATTTCAACAGATTCTTGATGAGGCAAAATCTGTTTATCCTCTTGTTCCACCATTTTTAGCAAGTCAGGAGACGAGACATAGTCTTTAGCATTTTCTTCGGCTTCGAATTCTCCTAAACAAACAGCCTTCTCAAAATTGATTTCAGGACTCGTAACGGGTTTGTTCGTGCAATTAATATCTGAGCACCTGAAAGTTGAATGGAAAAGGAAACTATAGAGAGGCATCCAAGTATTGAAACCAACAAACTGAATGTTATGTTATGGCATGAGGCAAATGTAAAGATAGGCTATGAAATGATTATGGAATTAGTGATAATGCGAAAAATCGTAGCAAAATGCATCTTCATTAATATTCATTTAAATGATAAAGAGCGAATGCAAGCTCTTACAAAAGAATTCAATTATATCTAAGGATATAACAGAATGTTAACGTTTGAGTATTACTCTGAAGACTTATAAACTACAAGAAGATCCTCGGCAGTCCAATTGTTCAGCATAAAACCCGGGGGATAAGGGCGTATCTTTGAGACGTCTTTATTCGTGTCAACTCCTTTATCAATGACATTTATACTGATATTCTGAAAACCCTCTTCGATCTTTAATATTGTGCTTTGTGCACTATACTGTCCTGGGTATATCATTCCCGCAGACGTAAATATTCTTGTCAAATGGGGGAATTCCATGGGCTCCCATTCTAGTTCTCGGCCTAGTGTTCTCGCGATCCTTCTTTCCTGATCTTTCTTCCACTGCTTTATTCTTTGACGCATGTCCGGCTGGAAACCTAAACCGTATCGGACCTTGTGGTGCACTGGCTTTAGAGCCCTGACTATTCCTTGCAAACATCTCCCTAAACCTTTCCTTGCTCGGGCTCCCTTTCCTACAGTCAACTTGACACCCATCTTGGTATTTCTTGACAGTTTTGGCTCGGGAATTTTGTTTCCCTCAGCGATGAATGTGACATTGAAAAATTCAAGAGATCGGAAGGAACATTCCAGAGCGTCTTTACTCACATCAATATATGGTGCGTCGGCAGAAATAGATGCTACAATGTCTTCTTCTCCCTCGATAGTGACCAAACAGCCATCCATGATAAATTTCACCTTTTGATGGAGGGATGATGGGACTGCTCCAGCAGAATGGATCCAAGGTCTTCCCAAGAGACAATTGTATGATGGTGTAATGTCCATGACTTGAAACTCAACATCGTATATGTAGGGACCCACTTCTAGAGGGATCTCGATTTTTCCCATAACTTCTCGTCTTGTTCCATCGAATGCCCTTACTGTAGAATGACAGGGCCTTAGATAGGACAAATCCATCGGAATCCTGGTAAGCGTGGCCAAAGGCATGACATTGAGTGCCGATCCATTATCGATGAGCACGTTCGGTATTATATAGCCCTTACAACGGGTTGTGATATGCAATTCTTTCACTGAGCCTCTACCATTGGGCGGTATTTCATCATCACTAAAAGAAATGAAATTATCCGCATTCAAGTTGTTCATCCATCTATCCAGTTTTTCAACGGATACATTGTTTGCCACATAAGCTTGATTTAACACTTTCAGCAGAGCGTTCCGGTGTGGTTCTGAATTCAACAGCACAGATAATACCGAAATTCGCGCTGGCTAGTTACTCAATTATTCTACCACGTTGTACTCACTATGTTTGATAAATTTTAAGAATTCATGTGCTTCCTCCTCGTTCACAGGCTTTTTAGCTTCTTGTTCAGGCACAATTTCATGCTCCTCTTCGGTCACGTGCATCGGTGCTTTTCCTTTCTGTTTCAAGTCACTGTTCTTCTTCACCTCCTTCGAATAACATCTTCCACTACGAGTGAAATGACCTACTTTCTCGACGCCTCCAGTCATGGCTTTGGGTTTTTCATCTTCAGGTGTGACGATATTAACGTCATATTTCCACGGTACTGCTTTATTGTCCTTGTAAGGGAAAGGAGACGGTACTTCAATTATCATTTTTGGTTTCACCGGTTCCTTCTTTGCATCGTAATAAATTACGAATGGTCGATCGGTGCTATACGGACAACTTGACGATTAATTGTCAGAGGCACATACTTCTTTCTTATTGGCCTCTTCTTGATTAATGATCGCAATCTCCTTATTATCTATCTGGTCTTGCAGTAACCTTTTAAATTCCTCGCATGATTGAATGTCGTGCCCTACAATTCTATGAAAATCACAAAAAACCTGACATTCTTTTCTGAGATTATCATCGGGGCGACAGAGCAATCTATTCTTAACCAGTACCTCCCAGATTTTCTGCAGAAGCGTCCTTATTTCTAAAACACATCTTCTGACTTGCCATTCATCTTCTTTCCCCACCGTACTCACATTCCCTTCAGTATGGTTAGGGAACGGGTTCCCAGTTGCATTACTGGCACTATCGAATTGTAGGATACCCGCATCAATTAGTCCTTGAACTCTCCTTTTAAAGGCTAGGCAATTTTCCGTGGAATGTCCCTGGTTTCCCGCATGGTATGCACAACTAGCATTTGGGTCGTACCATTTTGGGTATGGGGGCCTCAATGGTGCCATATAATGCGGGGATATCAATTGCTTCTCCAAAAGTTTTGGGTACAGTTCCCCATATGACACAGGAATAAGGGTAAATCGTGGTCTCTTGGAATTGGGTTTTGCTGGCCTCTGCTCGTTTTTGGGTTGACCTTGGGCGGGTATTGTATTTTGTGGGAATGTGGCGGTTGGTCTCGGGTTACTTGTGGAGTAAACGGGGTAAGAAGAGTAAGGAGGCGGTGTTTGGTAGTAAGGGGTTTGAGGAGGGTAATAGAAATTCGGAGGTGGATAATTTTGAGGTCGGGGTTGGTTTGGATATGGGTTAGGGGCATAACAGCTTCCCATTCCCACCATGTGGGCTTCTGGTTCTTTCTTCTTCATGGGCGCTGCCCTTCTTGAACTTTCTTGACCTTCCATTCTACCGCTCTTGACGGCATTCTCTATAAGCTCACCGGATATTACAATATCCGCAAAGTTTTTCGTGGCACTTCTCACTAGTTTATCGTAAAACGGTGCTTTCAAAGTGTTGATGAAAAGAACGGTTATCTCCGTTTTTGTTAGTGGGGGTTCCACTTGGGCTGAGACATCCCTCCATCTCTACGCATACTGTCTAAAAGTTTCTGATGGCTTTTTCTCCATCATTTGCAAAGTCATCCGGTCTGGTACCATATCCGATACATGCTTGTATTGCTCACAGAATGCTGATGCCAAGTCCTTCCAAGATCGGATCATTTCCCTACTAAACTGGTTATACCACCGATGAGCCGATCCTACTAGACTATCCTGAAAACAATGTATGAGTAGCTGGTATTCATTCACATAACCAGTCATTTTTCGGCAAAACATGACAAGATGCGCCTTTGGACATCTCGTGCCATCGTATTTTTCGAAATCAGGCACCTTGAACTTCGGAGGCAGAACTAGATCGGGCACCAAACTGAGCTCTTTGGCACTTAATGCAGAGAAGGCTTCAGTACCCTCTATTGCTTTGAGTCTTTCCTCTAAGCTCCTATACTTCTCTTGAGCCTCATGATCGTCCATTCTCAACCTGTCTATTTCCGCTGGATCGTCCAAATCTGGAACAACTGGATTGGCAGGATTAGCCCCAGAATTTGATATGAATATTCCTTGCCCTAAATGAGTATGTGGCACCGGTTGTTGCTCTGGGTCTGTGGGTTCTCGTTGGGTGTACCCTCTTTGTGCTGCGCGGGCGTGTGGTGGAGTAAATTCGGGGGGATAGAGCGGGTCTTGATTGTGATTAACTCTTGACCAAGATTCCTCGATGTCAGGGCTCTGCATGGGTCCCTTTCCTTTAACTAAAGCTGACATCATCTCTATCATCTTGGCTATTTGATCCTTCTGTTCAAGCGATTCTTCTCGTGATCTCACCATTAAGTCTCTCGTCTCTTGCTGTGACCTAGCCAACTGCTCTTGCAATTCCTTTTGGATTCTTTCCATTCTTTCAATCCTTTCATTGAATTCAGCTTCTATTGTTCTAGTTTGTCGACGCGTTTTATACGAGTGGCGTGGTTCTAGATTTGAAGTATTGTAACTGCGAATTGTACGTTTTAACCTCAGTAAATGAGTACGGGATATGCCATGAATGAATGAATAAATGCATGAATGCTTGAATGCCAAATGAATGTTAGTCATAAATGACATGTAATGAATTTGTGTTGATTTCAAGATAGCCCCTATTTAGGCATTTCATTCATCAAAAGAGTTTATTACAAAACATTTTTCCATTTTTGATTCAGCTATTACACAAACTTTCTAGCTATATCGCCATATTTCTTTATTCGCTCTAAGAATTCCGATATGGTTAATCGTTGGCTTGGTGGGAATTGGCAACTGAGATTTTCAACTTCTTCCGATAATTGTACCACGTGCATGGCTACCCCACGAACTTCATTGATCAAATAGCTAAGTTGCCTTTCTTTTTCCTGGAGGCCCTCTTTGTAAGCACGAACATCTCTATCATACTGACTATCTTTTTCTTCCAAAGCCTTTAAGAGAGTATCTAACTGTTGTTGACGATCTTGCAGCATATCTTCTAACTCTCGTATCCTTTCTTTTAGTTCTTGACGTTTAGATTGACTAGTCATCATCTCGGCAGACACGACTTCATATTCGACGTTCTTCTTCCTCAATTCTATCATAGCCCGCGCAGCCTTTTCTTCCTCTTTCTTTGCTTTTCCTTTCCAAAACTCCATCCCTCCTTTAATGTTGCTTATCTCCTCTTTCCATTCTGCCGACGACTTGCCCAACCCACTATTTTTTATTGTGCCTCTTAACTTTTTATTTTCCAGATGGAGGTCTCTTAAGTCATTTCTCACGACTTCAACTTCTTTTTGCACTTTCTCGGTTCTGGATCTTTCAATTTGAATGTCGATCTTCAATTGGTAGTTTTCTTCTTGAAGGGCACTAAGGTCCCGAGACATTTTGGCATTTTCTCATTCAAATTCTTGTCTTGCTATTTCTAGCTAAGAAGGCATTTCCTCTGAGAAAGGATTCTGGACGGTGTAGTTTGTTGGCGAGATTTGCTGACTATTTATCCGTTGCTTCCTCCATACGTCGTAATCTTGAGTTAGGGTATCAGCATATAAGGCCAATTCCAATAGATGAATTTTCTTCCAGGATTTTGCATTGTCTCGGACCTTCTTCATATATCCTTCACCCGCGAAAGTAAACTCGGATTGTGCCGATCCTCCTGTGGCAGGTATGAATTGCAGTGGGGCATATCCGACTCCTCCCCATAATCCAAGTAGTGGCACCCAATCTTGATCTCCGACCTTGTATAGCAGAACTGACGGGCGTATCCACGGGGCTCTCCAAGTTATGTCATCGGCGCGAAGATTCTGAAAGACTGAGACCCAGTGTTGTTCAGTGACCTTCTTCGACCATTCTTTCTTGAGATAAGCTTCTAATGGGGAGAATTTTTTAGAAAACATATGGAACGGTGTGCGCTCTACTTTCCAGAAGTGGCTCAGAATCCAAACATTAAGTAACTGCGCGCATCCGATAAAATGACATTCCCCTTTCTTCCTACATCTACTTAGTGATCTGAAGGTTTCGGCCAAGATAGTTGGGACGGGGTTGATTCCTTGTTTTAATCTTTTGAAGAAATCTACCACCGCAACTTCTATGTGTCCAAGGACCTTCGGGAAGATGATCAAACCGTAAATAGCCAAAGCGAATAAATTTATCCTTTTCAACATGTCGGGATGGTTCAGAACCAAATCTCGTAGGGCAGACCATGGAATACAAATGGTTTCATTCTTCTTCTTTATCTGTTTTTTGGCCCATGCGTCAATCATGTCTGTCAATCTCACCAACTTTTTCTTGAAGGTCATTGGCTTAGGCCCCTTCACATATATCTTATAGGGTTGTACATTATCGACACGGAGCAAAGCAGCGTACTCCTCTATAGTCGGAGTCATATCTTCTTGGTTGAAGATAAAACATGCGTAAGCTGGATCCCAAAATCTGACCATGGCTTGGATCAGTCGTTCGTCTACGCTGACAGCAATAAAGTTGGCTATGTCTCCATATCTTTTAGTGAAGATACCCCTAGTATCCGAGTCCCACTGACTCCACACCCGAACCAAATCTTCAAGGTTATTTTGGTGAACATTTACAGTTACGTGCTCGGGCAGATTGGCAATACATCCCTCCACTAGACTATCCCCTCTTTCTTTCTGAATCTTTAGAGACCAGTCTCGAACCGCGGCATTCCTCTCGGTTGTTTGTATAATTGACTCTTCCATTAGAAACCAGTTTTTTGGCAACCGATCTCTAGTCAACACCTTCCTAATATGATGCCTATAATGCATGATGTAAAATAAGAATAAAAACAAACAAACTTGGTTAGCACAACACATATGAACAGAGAAAAACTGTAGACAATCTAATAAATTAAGCTACTTGGTCCAATGGACTCGATTCCCTTGCATAGAAAGCGTAAATGTAAAAGAAACAGAAGGTAAGATGTGTTTTTCCCGTGTACTTATTTCGGTGAATAGTAAACAGACGGAAGTTTGGCACGGCTCTAGTTAGATGGCTCGTATGGTTCACTATATGCGGTTTTGGTTCTAGATGGGTACTCGAATCGTCTGTATTGTCATCTACTAAGATTAGTACAGAGCCTCGGTCATGGCCCATCATAGGTTTACGAGATCAATTCGAGGGATTACATTTACTTATGCCTATGCGGAGGGACGAGTTAACTCACGAAAGCATAAGTCATATGTAACCCGAAAGTATTCACTAGCCTGTGCGGAGGAATGAGTTAACTCACGAAGGCGTAGCGTTTACTTTCACTTAACAGGGACGGAGCCCGGGTAGAGAGCTCATGTTATGCAAAATGCAAGTGCACGGTGCGTGGGAGAAACTCACAAACCTTTACGTTTTATTTTAAAACTACAAAACTAGAACCATAAAACTTAAAGCTGAAAAACGAAAGATAAAACAAATTAGGAGATATATATGTATGATTTTTTCGAAAAAAAAACTTAAGGATCATGATTAAATATTAATTTGAACACGGAACTTTGAAAATTTTGACAACACGCGTTTAATTCAACTCGACTCTCAAAAATGTCCCCAGTGGAGTCGCCAACTGTAGCGATGTAAAAATTTTAGCTTAGCTTGGTCGCTAATTGTGACGATTTATTGAAAAAAAAAGTTTGAAATTTGAAGTTTGATTTTTGAAATAAACAGGGAGTCGCCACCGATCCTTTTTCCTAGGTGTGATCGGACACCTATTAGATCTCTTATTAAAACAAATAAAAGGCTGAGTTTAGGTCTACGTTAAAATCCAGAGAAAATTTAGGGTTCGGAAGTCAGTTACGCGCGAGGAAGGTATTAGCACCCTCGCGACGCCCAAAATTGGTATCTTATAAACACGTGTTGTCTTGATTTTTAAAGATACGAGTTCAATATAGGATTTAATCGTGATTCGTCTGAAAAGACAAGAATTTTCAATCTTTTTGATTTTTTTTGAGAAGGATATACCGTTTTAACACAAGTCGATTGACGTTCACCCAACATAGCGATGAAATCGACGACTTGGTGTTAAACCAATATGTTGCCTTATGCATTGAAATTAATCGGAAAACAAGAATAAGATTTTCGAAATAATGCAAAGCAAATTGATATGAAATAGAAATAAATAAAAGTGCCAGGCATATATTAAAACAAATAATAAATATGATAATAATATTAAAAATAATAATCATGCATGCGATATTAAACGTAAATAATGATAATATTAAACATGAAATAAAAACAACGATTATATATACATAATAATAATATTAAAAGTGTGTACATAAAATATATATATAGTAATAGAGTCATAAATATACTATACATAGTATTTAAAATGTATATATAAAATAGAGAAAAAGACTAACTAATATAGTAAAAACGCATATACATATATGGTATTAAAAAATGTATATAAAAGAAAATATGCGTGTAAATATATGTACATAAGACCGTGTAAAAGTATACAACTATTATACTAAAGTATATATGTATATACATATTAGAATATTTATTGAAACTAAAACTAATACTAATAATAGCAAAATAATAAAATAATATAGTACAAAAATATGTAACTAAAAACACTATAATATGAATACGTACATATAATAATATTAAATATATAAATACATATAATAATATAAAAATAAGAAAATACTATATAAAAATATCTATATATATACATTAAATGATAAATAAAAATATTTATGCGATAAAAATACGTACGTATATATAGTAATAACGTTAGAAATACTCAATATATAATATTAAAATATATATACATAATACAAAAATATATATAGCGTAGTATTAAAATATAAACACAATATATACATTTTGAAACTAATAATAATAAAAAACTATTGATAATACTTCACAAATACATATATATTAAAAATATACCTAATAATATATATAAATATAATATTAAAAGTACGTAACATATAAATATATATATACACACGGTACAATACATAATATGGACACATTAGAAGTAATACTAATAATAATAAAAAATTAAAGTAGAGTAAAGAAAAAAGGTAAAAAAAGGACGAAATTGAATTAAAAACTAAATTTTGGGGCCAATTTGAAATAAAAACTAAAGAAAAGGATGAAATTATAACATGCGCGTAACTTGGAGGGTCAAAAGCGCAATAAATCCCTTAGTCAAAACGTTGTGCAGTACAGGGGACCCAATTGAAAAACACTGAAAATTATGGGGCCAAATTAAAAATAAGAAAACTTGATTGTAAAGCCCCAGAAAAGCAGAAGGACTGTGCGCATAAATAGCCCATTCAAACAAAAACACGCGGATCCTGAGGCGGGTCGGGTCGGACGGTTCGGGTCATGTTCAAAACGACGTCGTTTTGGGGCTAATGAGCAGCCTCTAAAACGACGTCGTTTTGGTGGGCTATATAAGACCCTAATTTGACAAAAAAAACATTTGATGAAGAGAAAAGAAAAAAAAGGGAGAGAAAGAAGAGAGAAGGGGAGAAGGAGAGGGAGCTCCGGCTAGGGGGTCGGTCACCGGTCCGTCACCGGACCCTCGCCGGCGCCGGCGCCGGCCACCATGAAAAGGGTAATTTTCTTTTTTTTTAATATTTGTTTTATATATTTTAGTATTTATGTGTGGAAAATAAGCTTAGAGAACGAAACTAAAAATAAAAAAATAAAAAGATTACCTTATGTTTAATAGTTTTTGATTTTTTTGACAACTTTGATCCTCTGATTTCAGTGTCAGAGTCACTGCTTGTATATGTATTTTACTCTAACTTGGTTATTGACTTCTCTTGAACATTCGAATGAATATCAAAAACGAAAAAAAAAAGGAAGTCGAACCCCTTTTACAGAAGTCCAAATCGGCTTTTATAGCCTTTACAATATTTTGTTTAATATTTGTTGTCTTGTCTCTTTTCTGGTCTTACAGGGTATGGAGGTGCCTGGCATGCGGGGATGGTGTTGGCAGAAGCATGGGGCGTGGTAGCCGACATGGTGGTGACCAGAGATGGTGCTAGTGTCAGAGGAAAGTGGGGTGGCTGAAGGGGAGGAAACCCTAGGGTTCCTCTGAAAGTGTTAAACATTTTTGGGCTTAGGGTTTTAGTATGCTGGGCTTGTAACTGGGTAATGGGTAATTTAGGGTCTATTGGGCTATTCGGGTTTAATTATAACAGGCCAAAATTGGCCTACAACAATACACATTCATGTAAAAACTGGGCCATAAAATCTCTTTTAATTCAAAACCTTTCAAACACATACATGTAGTCCCTTATTTGGGTCTACGAAGCCCAAAACATACATCGAGACTGATTTGGGACTAAACCGAAAACTTGAGAAGTTTCAGGAAAACTTAAAAAATTTTCCCCTAAAATAGGGTCATCGCCCGTGTGGACATAGGGACATGCCCGTGTGCCTTTGGCACGCCCGTTTTCTCAAGTCGTGTAACTCTCTGTTTATGATGTCAGCATGCAAGTCGAACCACACGTCGGGGCCACACGCCCGTGTCTCTCACATGGTTGAGACATACGACCGTGTCTCAGCCTTATAATAAACACTTAAGCTAATTTCCAAGCCTTCATGTTACCCATAAACCCTTATAACCTTATACATATTAAAACCACAATTCATGGCTTCATTTTAGTGATTAAACACTCTTTATTTAGACATATTCATAACATTAACATGTCCTCTTACAAGCAATGCATCTACTCATGCAATACCAAGTCTAGATTCCTTAATTCACATTCATAGGACTTGTCATTTTGATGATCACTTCTACCATTATACTATGATTACCAACCATGCATGGCAAGCAAACATAATCATATCATAAACATTAGACATGGCATGAATAGCTAGGTTTACAAGCCATAATCAATATAAGCCACATCTCATGGCCATATATGTATAACTCAATATAAGCCAAAACATTTGGCCAAAGCATAATAATACATGTCAATAAACTAGATCCCTATACATGCCATTCACTTGAAATTTCTAATATATGCTTCATTATTCCATTCACTTGATAGTGTGATGCTGCCCCCGACGATCTCCAACCCCGAGCTAACCTGGAAACACTAGAATACAATTTCAGCTAATTACGTCATTTTAGTCCACAACCTCGTATTTTTCAGTTTAAGCCCAAATCTCGATTTTCTTGATTTAACATGATGAAATTCACTCATTTAATCACTAAATAAATTTACACAATAAAAAATTCACATTTTTGGCAAAATGATCATTTTACCCCTAGGCTTGAAAATCGATTTTTATCTAATTTCTTCATGTCTTAAGCCTAGCCAAACCTTTTTTACTCTTATAGCAACCCAAAATTTTCATTATTTCACACAATTACAATCTATTTTATAACTTTTACAAAATGACCTATTTAGGTGTTTTCCATGAAAATCCATTCACAAAAGTTTATTACACAACCAAGATACATTTTCTTCCATTAAACATCAAAGAACATGCATGACACACATGGGTGAATTTTTGAACATAAAATCTAGTTCAAAATAATTATAGAAATAGCTATATCATGCTTCAAGGATCTCAAAAACATCAAAAACCAACACCAAAATGACTTATATGTGTAATGGCCTAAATTCAAAGTTATCAGAACAGTGGTTTCGTAACCACAAATCCGATTTAAAGAGAAATTATTTTAAAAAAATTATTGCATGAATATTAATGTAATAGGAAAATCGTATGAAAATATCGATAGAAAAATTTTACCGATTTAGTGGTTAGTTAGAAAAAGAAATTATTGAAGAAATTGGGTAAAAATAAGGTATCGAGATCTCAATCTTATAAAACCGAGTCGGAGATATTTTTATAAATATTTATGAAATGTTAGTGATGTGGTATTAAAATTTCGTTAGGAAGTTTTAATGTTTGGGTAGTCAATTAAATGAAAAGGACTAAATTAGAGAAGGTGCAAAAGTTGCTAGAATGATTAAATAGCTTAAGTGTCTAATGAGAATGGATTTAAAAGGAAATTAGACCCAAAATTTATTTGGGCTGGACGGAAAGGGCATGAAATCAGCAGGAAAATTGATGGGAAAAATTAGAATATTGCATAATTAACTAAATAAAGATAGGACTAAATAGGAAATATCTAGATTTCTCTTCATTTTTCTTCATTATCATCAGCCAAAATGCCATAGGAAGGGTTATTTAAGCTGGTATTCCATAATTTTTGCACCAAGTGAGTTAATCCTTGCCTATTTCTTGTAATTTTTGTGTTTCTAAGACTTTTACAACTAGGTCCTACTATTAAATTCATTAGTTTTTGAGTTCATGGATGAAATTGAAAGTCACCATGGTTGATTTCTATAAGTTTATGATGAAATAGCATGAAATTGAAGCTTTAATTTGTTTATGAGATGATTTTATTAGGTAATTTCAATAAAAATTGATTTTTAAGACCTAATTGTGAAAATGTTTGTAATTAAAGTCCAGTGCTGAAATTCTGATTCCCAAAGGTTATGAAGTAGTTTAAAGTGATAGAATAAAGTGTTAATTGAGAAAATCATCTCAATTGAGAGGCTAATTGAGTAGGGACGATATTATTATTTATTAAAAGCTTAGGGGAAAAATGGTAATAGACATCCTGCACTAAAACAGTTTTGGACAGCAGCAGTAGGCTAAGTTTGAAAAATCACCATAAATTTTAGAAATTGAATTAGAAGATGAAAAAAATATAGAATTAAGTCTTATTGAGTTTAGTTTCTCATAAAAGAAACATTGTAATCAATGAAATTGTAAATCATGAGATATAATAAATTTTGTGAGATAAGGTCAGAATGAATTCGGGTTCCCCTATTCTGAATTTAAAAAATCATAAAAAATTTAATAAAAATAATTATGGGCTTAAATTTATATATTTAGAATTCTGAATGAGTCTATTTTCATGAAAAATAAACAGAAACATCATCCGAATCCTGTATGAAGAGATAATTAATTTTTTGTGAAAAAAGGTCAGAACTGTCAGACAGCAGAACAGGGGTAACTTTAAAGAATAAAATTTACTTATTGGCTAAATCAAAAATTCTGAAAATTTTATGGTAAGAAGATATTTGAGTCTAGTTTCAGGAAAAATTATCGGATCCTAATTTTGAGTTCTGTAGCTCAAGATAAAAATAATTTAGTGACTATTACTCAAGTAGACAGCTTTGAATAAACTATAAATAATAGTGGAATTATAGAGAATATTGCATATGAACATGAAATGTATTAAATTGATAATTAAATTTATTTATTTAGATCCAGAAAATTCAAGTACGAAGCTAGATTGAGGAAAGGAAAAAGTTCGAGATTAGTAGATTTTTGTATACGAACGAGTATCGAGGTAAGTTTGTGTAACTTGAATTATATTTTTAAATGCTTGAAATGTATGTTATTGATGTGAATATGATTTGAATGTTCATTGTATGAAAATCGATGAAACATTGATATATTTGATAAAAAAGGGAAGAAATCTCAGTTGAATAAAAGGAAAATTCGATGGATTTCTGAAAAGGAATTGACAGTAAAAATGATTTAGCCCGGACGGGTGATCCTATCTTGATATAGCCCTCCCAAAGAATATGTGTAAAATGGATTTAGCCCGGACGAGTAATCTGAATTAGGGTTTGAATTTAGCCTGGACTGGTAATTCAGATCCAAGCTCATTAGAGTAATTGTCGTTGTAGGGGATTTAGCCTGGACTGGTAATCCCGACAATACTCCATGAGTTTATATTGCAGGGGATTTAGCCTGGACTAGTAATCCTGTAACGCTCCCTTACCCGAGACCGTCGCCGGAGTCGAGCACGAGGCATTACTAAACTTATTTGAGCACTTAAACAAATTCGGATAAGCTGTCCAACTGCGTCATAGTTGCTTAAAAATTCATATCTCGAGTTTCGAAACTCAAAATAAAATTCTGTAAATTTTTCCTTAAACTAGACTCATATATCTATCTACTAATTTTTTTCTAGAATTTTTGGTCGGGCCAATTAGTACAGTTTATTAGTTAAAGTCTCCCCTGTTTTAGGGTTCGACTGCTCTGACCTCTGTATATTACGAATCAGATATCTCCCTGTACAGAGTTTCAATGACTATACCGTTTGTTTCTAATAAAACTAGACTCAATAAGGAATCTGTACATATAAATAATAACTTCTAATTATCTTTTTAAAATTTATGGTGAATTTTCAAAGTCAGAATAGGGGATCCAGAAATTGCTCTGGCCCTGTTTCACAAAAATTTAAACTTCGCATAAAATATAACTCATATACCTGTTTTGTTCCATCCATATGAAAATAGACTAATAATTATTCAATTCCATATTTTATTCATCATCTAATTGTATCTCTACTATTTTTAATGATTTTTCAAACTCACGTCACTGCTGCTATCTGAATCTATTTTATGGTAAATTTTGCCTATTTCATGGTTTCCATGGATTAGCTAGCAATTTAGCATACATAACACCAAATATGATCTTGATTAGCCATTCCAATGGCTAATCATTACCAAGCATTTCCATACCACTCAATATCCATATCATAAGACCATATATACAAGATGATTATAATGCTATACATGCCATACTCAAAATATACAAGCCATTATGCCAAGATGGTATACGGATAGTGTGAGTGGGCCTCCGACCGTTCCCGATTTCCGAGCTGGCTTGTCAAAACTACAAGGAATGAAAAGGAGGGAGTAAGCATAAATGCTTAGTAAGTCCATATGAAATTAATAAGCAATTATCAACATGCTTTTAAGATAAAACACCACAATTGTACAATTATACATACTCAGCTTAAACTATTTTATCGAGATACATTTACTAAATAATTTATTTCTGGAGCTAAGAAACTCCAAATTAAGTTCCATTAATTTTCCTTGAAACTAGATTCATATGCCTTTCTCCCATAAAATTTCCAGAATTTTTGGTTATCCATTTAGTACAGTCTACTCATTAAAGTTTCCCCTGTTTCACTGTCCAACAATTCTGACCTCTCTTCACTAAAAATTATTTATCTCATAATTCGGGAGTTAGATGATGTTCCCGTCTATCCCTCTTGAAAATAGACTCGATAAAGATTTTAAATATATAAATTAAAACTCATAATTATTTTTGTACAATTTCTAATGATTTTCTAAAATCAGAACAGGGGATCTCGAAGTCATTCAGACTCTGTCTCACAACAATTTAAATATCTCATAACATAAAATCCAATTGCATGTACCGTTTCCTCTATATGAAACTAGACTCATCAGGCTTTAATCTCATATTTTACTCAGCCCATAACTCAATTTCCACAATTTATGGTGAATTTCAAAAGATACACTACTGCAGTAACCCAAAACTGCCAAAGCCATATTTATTCATTCACCACTATTATTCACTAAATCCATACAATATCATTTCATCCATCATGGTAAGAACACATAATTATGCTTCATAAGCATAGATCCATAATCTCAATGTCATCAAGTATCAAGAACTTATTCCAAATCGTGTCATTTTCATAGTATTCACCAATTCTTAATCTTTTCGGGCCATTTTACATTTTCGTTCATAATCAAATTAGGGAACGATTACGGAATTGAGTACCTCATTATCACAATGCCATAGTAAAACTATGGTCTTGCACATAGTCACATATCACATACCGAGGCCATAGCCTAGCCATGGTCTTACACGGATCACGTATCACACTGATGCCATATCCCAGATATGGTCTTATACAGTAGCACATATCACACCGATGCCATATCCCGGATATGGTCTTATACGGAAGCACATATCACATTTGTCCGAAGCCATAGCCCAGCTATGGTCTTATACGAAAATCACATTACACATGCTGTCATGGTCCAACCATGGTCTTTTCCGTCAATTCGTCTTAGCCACTGAATGAAAGTACTCAAGTCCATTGTTCCATTTAATTTGTACTTTTATTCAAATATCATTTTACAATTATTACAGTTTAATGACATTTTATATGCAATAATATACTATATCATTCATGAAATTTTCATTTCAAAACATTAAATTACACATTGCATTATTAAAAATCATATGAACTTACCTCGATATAAAATATTAACAATCGAGCCTATTCCTCGTAAACTTTATTTTTCCCTCGATCACGACTTGAATCTCGTTTCTCTTGATCTATAATATAATTTATTTCTACTCATTAGCATTTATTTGATTTCTATTTCACTTCACAATTTATGCTGTTCAAATTTTGAAATTGCACTCTTACACCAAAATTTACAGTTTTTACAATTTAGTCCCTACTCAATTCACCCATAAATTGAACTATTTTTTCTCAATTAACACTTTATTTTATCATTATAAACTATTTCACAACCTTTGATATTCTGAATTTCAACACCAACATCTAATTCACAATTTTTTTCACAATTAGGTCCTAAATACCATTTTCTATCAAAATGACTTAACAAAACAACCTTAATATGAAATTAGAACTTCAATTTCATAATAATTCATCATAAAATGCCCTTACTCAGCCAGGGGAACTTCCAATTTCATCCACCAAATCAAAAACTAATGAATTAGATGATTGGACCTAATTGTAAAAGTCACAAAAACATACAAATTACTAAGAAAAAGTAAAAATTGAACTTACATGGTGCAAAAATATGAAAAACCAGCATAGGAGACCTGCTACGGCGTTTCTGGCTGAGAAAGATGAAGAAATGTCTAGATTTTTTCAATTACATCATTATTTAATTACTAACTTTTATGCTATTTCCAATTTTGCCCCTTGTTCACATTGTTTTCTTGCTTATTTCATACCCAAACCGTCCAGCCATTAACCTTTGGGTCTAATTGCTCTTTAAATCCATCTTTTTAAATACTTAAGCTATTTAATCACATCTCACAAATTTTGCACTTAGTTCAATTTAGTCCTTTTCACCTAATTAATTACTGAAACCTTAAAATTTCTTGACGAAACTTTAATACTAACTTATTTACACTCCATAAATATTTCTAAAAATATTTATGGCTCGGTTTATGAATTCGAGGTCTCGATACCTCGTTTTTATTCCGTTTTATCTACAACTTCCTATACTACATAATTTCATTTAATATCCAAATGACCAAAATGCCCTTACTACTAAACTTTTCAAAAATTCCATCCATGTCCAATTTTTGTCCATAGACTTACAAATTGGTCAAATTGCTCTGTAAGGACCTCTAATTAATAATCTAATTCAATTTTATGCAAAATGCTTCTAGAACACAAGTTTTGCAATTTATTCAATTTAGTCCCTAATTTCAAATTAAGCACTTTATGCATAGAATTTCTTCATGAAATTTTCACACAATCATGCAATCATATCATAGACCTCAAAATAATTATAAAAAAAAATTCTTTCTATCTCAGATTTGTGGTCTCGAAACCACTATTCCGACTAGGCCCAAAATTAGGATATTACAAATCCCGCTATAAGGATGAGGTTCGCGGGAGTGTGCTCTCTGAAATAGAAATGTGCGCACATGAATATGAATTGATAGACCGGGATTTGTTCATTAAAAGTGTACCTTTGAAAATTAATTAAAAATTCTGAGAAATTCAACGGGATAAATGTGGAAAAATAACAATGGAATGGAAATAATGGTATTGATGAACTCATCAATCATGGTATATATTATCGATACATGGAAATTATTGGACTAACTTGAATGTTGAGTTTGTGCATGTTAGGGTAATAATGCATTGAATGGATATATGAATGTTTATTGCATTGTATTGAAAATATTAGGTAAGTATAATTCTTGTTACATGAGCTTACTAAGTACAAAGTACTTACCCTGTTTTCTTTTCCCCTGTACTTAGTAAGCTCATGTAACAAGAATTATACTTAGGTAAGTATAATGTGTAACAAATGTACCATTGGGAACCTGCTTCATATCATATTCTAGAAATCGACTAACAAAATTGCCAAATTGAATTGCCATTGAATCTCTGAAAAAGCCTGGAGGCAAGTCATGAACTTGCACCCACCAATCTGAATACAACAATGGAATAGACATCGGGTCTTCATTCTCCCAAATCTGATGAAAAATCAGAAGGTTGTTATTAAAAGTCCAAGGGCCACCTGTAATAACACGGGAAATATCTAACTCATTAAAGAATTTGAAGAGAAAATATTTTTCCCCCAGATCTGATATTTGCACCCCCTCCAAGGGATGCTAAATATTTTCCAAAGTATTCCTCATTGCTGGGAAATGCACCACACTGGCCGTAAGAAAACATCCCACCAAGCAAAAACTATACGCAGCATTCTGTTCTTCTAATTCCTCCAGAATAGAAAAAGCCTCTTGTTCACCATCCTCCAAATTCAGTTCTTCAAGGCCATGTTCAATCACTTCCACAGCAAAAACAACAACCTTTCCAGGCCCCAAAACTAAAAAAAAAAAACCCAAAAACAAAGCAGCAAACAAAACACAAAAGAGAATAGTAGCGAAAAAATGAAAAGAAATGCATTTTTTTTTGTTTAACTAAAAGTTGAAATGTCGATTGAGTCTTAACTTGATTGGCATTGGTATTGTTGCCAATGTAAGAAGACATAGGTTTGTGTACGTTGAAATGCATTATCCTCCTATTTAAGGGTTGGAGAGGAGCTATGGGTAATTTTAGGCATTGTATCAAAAAGAGCATATATGATTGATTATAGGGGTGAAACTAGAAAAAAAATTTAAGGGGGCCAAAATTATGTTGTAATTTTTACGATAGCAAAAATGCAATTTCACCCTTTTAATTTTTAAAGGATTGAATCAAATTTTTATAATTTTTAAAGGATTGAATCAAATTTTTATATTTTTAGGGGGAAAAAGTGCAATTTTACCTTTAATAATTTAAAATTTTAAAAATTTTAAAGGGACTAAATAAAAAAATTCATTTTAAGGGGGGCTGGGGCCCTTGCCGTCCACTTAATTTTGTCCTTGATTGATAAGAACTTATAATGAGATTAATGTTTTAGAAAAATAAAGGTTGAAACCAACTCCAATTGAATTATTAACTTTAGAGAGTAGTCAAAAATGCAAATTATCCATTTGACCAATAGGCTAAAAGGACTGCAATTGAAGAATTAATTTTAGGAAAGGGCTAAAAGACAATTTTCCCATTTAATAAGAGGCCGGTAATAATTTCCAATTTTGTCTTTTACTTTTGCACGAAAAGCAAGTGATGGGTATTGCGAAGCATGTTTTAAGGGAATTATTAGTTCAATTATTCATGGCTTACTGTGAATGATCCAATTAAATTAAGTGATTAATGGAGTTGGTTCATTCCTTCACAAAAGCTCTCTCCTTCTCAGCTCTAAACTTTTTAAATCATATTAAATCTCATAAATTTATATAATCACTCATAAAACTTGATATTATACATATACAGGGGTGAATTTAGAAAAAATTTAGGAAATAAAACTAAATTATAAATTTTTGAGATGTAAAATATAGATTTTATCATTTTTGAAATGATTAAATAGAATATTTTTCATTTTTGGATGACCAGAGTATAATTTACCCTTATATCAATTTATAATCTAATTATTTATAAGAGACTAGAATTGCACTTTACTCTCTTGTATTTGCCGTTGTTTACAATAGTTAAAGAGTTCCTTTTTACTTTTTTTTTTGTTATTAAATGAAAATTTAGAGAATATTTATTTATTGTCTGCGAGTGATCTAGATGATATATAAGAGTAAGATGCATGTTTAATTAACAAATTAAACTTAAATCATATCATATATTGTAGAATGATAATGATTTGCTATTTGAAAAAGCCGAGTAAATGTAATATAGTTGTATTTTTATCCTAATTGAATAGAGGGATAGCTAATTTCAAGCAACTTTCATGCACCATTTGTAATATAATTTTGGGCAAAGGAATTTTTATCTGTTAAATATAATTTTGCTTTAGCTATTTCATTTTATGTGTCGAATAGAGGAAAGGAGTGAAGAATCAGAATCTCACTTTCTTTTGGACTTTTACTTTTATTTATTTATTTTGTTACACAAAATAACTTTTTAATGAATCAAACATTGTTTATAAAAAGATTTATGTTGTCATTATCTTTTCATTACAAGGTCTTTAACAGTTCATGATCTTGTCATATTTGTCACTATTAAGGTAAATGTTAATGTAAAGATTGTAAGGATTATTTCTGTTGTAAAATATTGTACATTTTTTAGGTTTTTTTTCTCATACATATATATATATATATATATATGATATTTGGTCCAATAATATGGTATTTATATTTAACAGAAGTTATGTTAAATTTTTATTATTTAATTCAAGTTTTAGAATTGCTGAAAGTAATAAATTGTATATATTATATATATGATATTTGGTCCAATAATTGGTGAATCAAATTAGAAATCCTTGTTGAAAGTAATAAAAAGATGGTTGATTCGTGAATTTGTACAGATTAAATTAAAAAATTGATTGAATTAAATTTTATATTATTTAATAATTTTTTTATTTTTAAAACTTTTAATTTTTTTTAATAGGATAAATTGATTGAAACAAAAATTTATAGTTTGACAATTTGACTTATAATTTGATTCCAAAAAATTGATAATAACGCCGTGAAAAATTAATTACTTCCATCATTATTTTTAAAATTAAACCATTATAGTTTGATTTGAAATATAATTTTCAATTTTTATAATATTAATAAATTTTAAACAATTAACATCAATAATTATTTTATTTAAAATGATGACCGGTGTTTTTCTTTTGCAAATCGCTCTAAAATAGTATTATTTTTATTTTGATTACTTTAAAATATTTTTTATTAATTTAGTCATTTTAATTAAATTAATTATTTGAATTGGCAATTAAAGTTAAAATTTTCGTTAATCCACTAGCATTAGTAGATTGTTGACGTGATAATTTTTTTTTATTTTTGACTAAAATTAAACATCTATAATTATTCTAAAATGTTTTTTTTATTTGTTAAATATTAAGAAAAAAACGTAGAGGCATTTTTGTTCTTAATCTAAACTGGTTTCACCTTTCATTAAAAAAACAGTCGAATATGTTGAAAAGCTATAATTATAATAACGATTTCATTTTTGACTTTCTTTAAATGGTTTCAAAATTCAAACTGATTTCATGATTTTTCCATTTCCCAAGGCTCACTATTTTATGTTATTTTTGGAGGAAATTACTGAAAATACCCTCTCTCTCTCTCTCTCTCTCTCTCTCTCTCTCTTTTTAATTATTCGATTAAGCTGTTACGAGATTAAGTTAAAATAAGGAAAACACTCCTAGTAGAAAACGTTTTTCTTCTGATCTATTTTTTGGGGTACCAAAATCCTTAATCAACGGAATACCAAAATCCTTCCAATGCTCTCTGCCACTTCTCCGCCCCCATTGTCTCTTTCCTCTCTTCTATATTCTCCTCCCCACTTTCTCTTCCTTCTTCACCTCCCATTTTCTCTCCTTTTCCTTCTTCCCTCCCCATTCGGAAGAAAATGGCTACAGCTTTCTCACCTTCCAAGTTCGCCGCCCAACCATTCCCTCTCAACACCACTTCTCAAAACAACCCTCTTACAATCCCCACTACCGCCTCACCCTTCCTCGGTTCCACCCGCAAACTCATCCGCCTCAGTTCTTCTTCCAATTTGAATCTCCGCCGTCGATCTGGGACCGCCGTCAAGAAAGCAAATCCAAATCTACCCCCAATCTGGTAACAACCCCATTTTTACTTTCTTTATGTTAATCTGTTTCATACCAAATCTGTGGGTTTATTTATTTATTTATTTTATGTTTAAATTTCTTTTCTTTTTTTTAAATTTTAGTTAATTACAAAAAAGGAAGGGTTGGAATTATACGAAGATATGGTATTAGGAAGAGCGTTTGAAGATAAGTGTGCTAAGATGTATTACGATAGGAAAATGCTTGGTTTCGTTCATCTTTACAATGGCCAAGAAGCTGTTTCAACTGGTTTCATTAGGCTCTTAAAGCAGCAAGATTCCATCGTCTGTACTTACCGTGATCACGTGCAGGCCTTAAGCAAAGGCCTCTCTGCACGTGCTGTCATGAGTGAGCTCTTGGGTAAGGCCACCGGCTGCAGCCGTGGCCAAGGTGGATCAATGCATATATTCTCAAGGAAGCACAATATGCTCGGCAGGTTCGCTTTTATTGGTGAAGGGATCCCTATTGCCACCGGTGCGGCTTTTACATCCAAGTACAAGAGGGAGGTTTTGAAAGAAGCGGATTGCGGTCACGTCAGTTTGGCATTTTTTGGGGATGGGACTTGTAACAATGGACAGTTCTATGAGTGTTTGAATATGGCAGCGTTGTGGAAATTGCCCATTGTGTTTGTTGTTGAGAACAATTTGTGGGCTATTGGGATGTCTCATTTGAGGGCTACTTCTGTTCCTCAGATTTATAAGAAAGGACCAGCTTTCGGGATGCCGGGTGTTCATGTGGATGGGATGGATGTATTGAAAGTGAGGGAAGTGGCTAAGGAAGCAATTGGCAGAGCTAGGAGAGGAGAAGGTCCAACATTGGTAGAATGTGAGACATATAGGTTTAGAGGACATTCATTGGCTGACCCTGATAAGCTTCGTGACCCTGGTAAGCCTCTCATCATCTTTGCTTATTTGTTATTGCTAGGGTTATTGTTACATTGATAAAACAAGAACAAGTTGCATCCATGTGTGTTGTGCTAGTCCTAAAATAGTCTTAAAGTTGAACTGATTAACTCTGTATGTTCCATGGAAATATGTTTGTTATATTATGCTTGAAATTAAAGTGTGGGGTCTGAAAGATAAAATGATTCAATTTCTTGGTTCTTGTTTGGCAGCTGAGAAAGCTCACTATGCTGCCAGAGATCCCATCACAGCACTGAAAAAATACCTCATTGAAAACAGTCTGGCTAATGAAGCAGACTTGAAGGCTATAGATAAAAGATAGATGAGGTGGTAGGGGAAGCCGTTGAGTTTGCAGAAGAAAGCCCTGTTCCTCCTCAAAGCCAGCTGCACCAAAATGTATTTGCAGATCCAAAAGGTTCTGTAATTGGACCTGATGGCCGATATAGATGTGAGGACCCAAAGTTCACTTAAGGCACTGCTCAGGTCTAAGCTTTTAAAATAGGAGGTTGATCAAAACTATTTATGTCAACTTATTTATTATTTCATGGTCACATATGTTTAGTTTGTGGTAGCAGTCACGCGTTCACTTGATTTTAGTGTTTATTGTGTACAAAGTATTGTGTTCTTTAGGTTGCCTATCCATATGAAATTTTGGGTTCGTGACATACTTTCCATTTGTTATTCATGATAAATTGCTTTGAATGGCAAACCCCTAAGCTTGGTAGACTCTATTTCCTGCTGTGCTCATAGTTTGATGGTCTTCATATTTTTCATCATATTTTTCTTGTATACATTTTGCAAGTTGGGACCATTTTCAATTGCAACACCAGAATGAATTAGGCCCAATTTTCAATCGCAAATAGGTAATGATTTTACAAATAAAATTGCTCGAAGAAACGTTTTGCAACTGCCACCAACCACCTTGATACCCGGCAAAAAGGCCGGAGGACCATGGAAACGCATCTTCAAGACTGTAATAAAGTGAACCTTTATTGAATCAAACAGCTTGCAGCCATTGAAGCTTTTCTTTATGATGGCTTTTATGTGGATCCAAATATCAGAAAGCAGATGGCATCTCTGCATCAGCAGCATCCCTTTAAAGGGTGGCGAGGCAGACACCCAATCATCCAAATTACCTGCAATCACCCTATACCAATATCAAGCCACCAGAAGCAATAAAATGTCTTCATAATTGGTGAAAGTACATGTCTAGTCTCTCCATTATAGGATTTGGATCAAATGAGTCCTCTATTATTAAATGTATTAATCTAATCCCTTGAATATTAAAAAGAATAAAATAAAGTTAAAGTGCAACAAAATTAACATTTAATATTTAAAAAATTTCAACCCTTACTAATACAAGGTCTAAATGACATTTTTTAAATGGTATTTGTTAATTCTTTCGAAATTTGGTTTTATTTGATTTTTTTTAATAATATAGGAACTAATTTGATTTATTTAATAGTAGAAGAACTAATTTGATCTGAATATAAAAAGAACTGCCAGTTACATTCACCCTTTATAATTGCTATATCCAATGTTTTTGAATTGCTTCAACAAGTTTGATCAAAATACTAACCAAAAATATAACTAGGTGATTATGTTCCCGTCCTTTGAAACAAATCATCCTAACAAGAGCTCAATCTTAATTAAACCTTCTGCTAAGAAAATACTGAAAAACAGGCAGACACATACCTGGATTAACACCATTCAACAATCCTGGACACCAGGGAACATATATAGCCAATTAAATCTGCATTATCTGTAGTAATATACAACGTCACTTTGATCTATTTCTTAATTTCCTAATCAAGTAATCCTCCAATCCAATGCCTGCCTCTACTATTCTTGTGTCTCTTTTAATTTCTATCTTCATAACCTCTTCTAAAATCTCCTCCATTTTCTCTGTTTCATAATCTTCACAGATTGTAGGAACTATTGTTCCCCAAGTATCTGTATGCGGTACTTCCCGGTACTCCAGCATTTCCCCTAGCACTTCAGTAGCTGCATCAATCTTACCAACACTGCAAAACCCTTTGATTAAAGCATGAGAAACCGAAAAATGTGGCGAAAACCCTTTTGACAATATTTCCTCCATATGCTTTTTAGCCTCATCAAACATCCCTTGATCACATAACCCTCCAACCAAAGTCCTATAAGAAACCAAATTAGGCAAACACCCCATTTGAAGGCATATCCTCAAGAACCTTAACAGCATCCATAGCTCTTCCTTCTCTACAAAAACCCAATATAACAGTATTATAAATCACAATATCAGGGTTACACCGTTTAACTTTCATTCTACAAAGAAGCTTATAAGCTTCTCTAAGCTTCTTCTTCCTACACAAACTATTCAACAAAGTAGTATAACTCAATGAATCCGGTACGAATTCTTTATTCAACATATCTTCTAACAAATCTACAGCTCTATTCACTTGACTCTTCCTGCATAGCCCTTGCATTAATATCCTATAAGACTCGACATCAGGCATAACGCCTCTCTCAAACATTTTGTTGAACAGTTTGTACGCAATACTCAAATCCCCGTTCAAACAAAACACACGCATCAAAATGTTGTAAGATTTGGTATTGGGGAAAACACCGTATTTATGGGCAGTCTTGAAAAGATCGAAAGCAGGCATGATGAAGTTACGATAAGAAGCAAGCAGCTCGAGGATACGATTTAAGTGTCTGGGTAAAGGCTTAACGTTGAATTCAAGCATTTTGTAGAACACACTGAGAGCTTCTCGGGTAAATCAGCTTCGGCGTAGATTTTGATGAGGTAAGAAAAGAGAGTCGGGGTTACCCGATATTGATCGGATTTGAGACAAACGAGAAGGTCGTCGACAAGAGAGAAGTACTTCGAACGGCCGAGTTTGAGAATGAGGACGAGGAAGGAAGAGTAAGAGTGACGAAAACCAGGTTGGGTGGTGGCGACGTCAAAGATTTCTTTAGCGAGGAGAAGGTCGGACTGGGCGGATATCAGTTTCAGGACTCGCGTAGGGGAAGCTATTGGCGACGGCGACGGTTGCCGTTGATTGGGCGGTGGATTCGGAGATGAGGAATAGAACAAGAGGAATGAAGGGTTTATGGGGGAGATGAGTGAACAGGGAACGGTTGTTACAGTTTTGGAGAAACGTAAGAAACATTGAAGCATTGTTTCGTTGTTTGGTTTTTGTCAGCGAGACCATTGACAACTGCACAATACATACACTTAACATAAGAAAACGAAAAATAAAAAGGTTTATCTATGATTCCTGTACCTCTACTATTAATATATTTGAAATTCAATTTTAAATTTTAATTCTATCATCGAATCAAGGTTTATTTTTCCGAATTAATATTAAAAAATTAATTACTGAAATAATATGATTTTTTACTTAAATAATATAAACTGTGCATGGAAACCCCAAATTGATATGATGGTTAACAATTTAAAGTAGTAATAGTTGCACTAATTGCATCAGAAACAGATACGGGGAATTCTCAAAACCCCAAATTCGGCAACTGACATGTTGATTTGGGGTTCATATGGCTAGCAATTCGGTGCAAATGTAGAAAAGAATCTTTGTTGCCTAAGAAGGCCAAATCGACATTCGACATGCTAATTTAGGCTTTTGAGACAGTAAAGATTCTTTACTCCCCTACCGTCCAACATGACTAAAGGTCGAGAATCTCAAACCTACCACAAGCAGAGGTGTTTAAAAACCCCAATTCTTTGGGAAGTCAATGCTTGTTAAGCTTTGAAGTGAAAAAAAAATTGTTAGTTAAAATAAGAAAAAGGTCTATTTGTTAAAAGAGTTATAAAAAAAGAATTTGTTAATAGAATTAGCAAATTTGTTTAAAGATAGTTTTGCATGGAGGATTAATATTTTGAGGTGTTGAAAACCAACCAACAATATTTGGTAATAATAAAATTTTAATTATGCATGTTAAGTAATTTTCTGTGTGTCTCATTAAAAGAAACATTCGTGTATTTATACATATTATCACTGTTCATGATTTGACTCCATTGTTCATGACTTAACCCCATTATTCATAGGATTGACACTCTAAGCAAGCCTCGGGCATGTTGGACTGACACTCTAACTCCTTAGGTGTATACGAGCTAGGACCGCGAACTCCCTTCGACTCTTGCAAGCTAATATCCCGAGCTCCCTTCAACTCTCGCGAGCCGATATCACAAGCTCCCCTAACTGTCCTCTTATTGTACGTCTCGTGTTCATCCATCTGATGGGGTTTGGTAGGGTCGCGGGTTGGCGACTCGAAGCTTATCTAGGCCTCGGGTCGATGACTATTACTGTATGACAATCTATTCCCCCTAGTGAGCCTAAGGAGGGTTATAAAGTGGCGCTCCTTAGGGACATCACTTTGTGTTTATTAAAGCCTGTAGAATGCGCAACATCTATTGTGACCTTATGTCAGCTTCGCCACATGTAGGGACAGATCGTGCTCGTGTGTATCTAACCGTTGGTGTCCCTCGTTTATTTGAACCGTTAGAATGTGGAGGGAAAAGAATTCTTTAAAAGGGGTTTTTTGAAACCCTAAAACTCAAACTCTTAATTTTTTTTGTAACTGGAATCAGTCGAAACTTTTCTTCAAAGTAAATCTCAGTTACTTCTCGTTTTAGGTTTTAAATTTCCTCTATTCTTTTCTTATTCTTTCTGTGTCGAAAACATATCGAGAATGAGAGGAACTTATTGTCAATTAGTTCTGCGTTGCCCACCACGGGAGTGTGCTTCCAAAACTCTTGTCAAAGCCAACTTTTTCCTATACATTACAAAGTACAAAGATATGCATCGGGCCTTACGTGCGCGAGGAATCGAGATTCCCAATTTCGCCTACAAATTCTCTATTCTTGAGGGTTTGCACAAGCTTAGTGACACCAGTGATCTCAGTTTCTTGTTCCCCCTCTACGCCTTGGAAGCTAGGCTTCACTTGCCTTTGAACTTGTTCTTTTTTCATCTCATTGATGATTACTAGATTGCCCCTGGTCAACTCTGTGGATTTTCATAGTGGATCGCAGTGGCCTAGTTTATTAACTATTGCCGTTGTAATGAAGTACCACAACTCGCAGTTTTCCAGAGTTTGTATCTATTAAAGGCCCAGAACCGAGCTAATTCAATGGGTTTTCATTACTTCTCTCATATTGGAAAAGGTCCAACCATAATTGAGAATCGATGTCCCAACCTTCGGTTGAACTGGGGGAAGTATATTAGTGTGAAATGCAAGCTCGTAGATGGGTTTGGCTTTCCTACAAAATGGTCTGCGCTGAGTGGGGATATGTGCTCCTTCCAACAAATTGTTAGACAGATGGAGGTGAGGCCCGGTTGAGAAGGCTCCACGTTGGCAGTTCCTTGGTTATTGAAGATGTCATAACTGTGAGAAACGTTTTCTTATACTGTTTGGAGGGTTATAGCCCCAATGGATATAAATGTGGTGATAATCGAGAAGTTGTTGAGGTGTTAGGTGTGGTCTCTGAGGGCCGATCATGGCCACACGTGCTCTATGGTGACAACAACCATTTGGGCCAAATTTATAAAGAAATATGTTCAATTTTCATATTCAACAGATTCATAATAATTAATTAACTTTCACTTTCAAACTTCAATTATTTATAATTAATTAAATAATAATTTAAAAATCTTAAATTAATTCTCAAGTCATTTCTATACTTAGTGAGAAAACACATTCATTTGTGAATGTAATCTATTTCTCTAACTTCATCATTTTCATTCATTTGGTTTTACCTGCAATTCAATTCTGGTTTCAATAAACTACTAGAATGACCGAATAAACATATATAATTAGGATTCAAATAATTTATAATTAAGTTTCAATTTTTTACCTATTAATTATAAACTTATTTAGTCACAAAGTCATTTCACTATAGAATCCTGATTGAACTCTCCTTAATTACATATCATTATGAAACTTACTTAATAAGTGCTCCTCCAATGACCTTGTCATAATTGTGTTACCCTCATAGAATATCCTTAAACTCTTTTAAATAGCTTGGTTCTCCCAATATAATCCTATTTTATCTCATGGTAACCATTACATCTTTTTTCATGAAAAGTCAATTACTATCAAATAATAATCAAGTTATTTATCATAAAGACAAACGAATCGTGACCACATTTACTTTTCATCTATCATGTAATATCGATGAAGGGATATAGTTTTCCTATTAGTTGGGCTATGAATTTCACTGTTGTAAATTATGCTACATATTGTAAAAGTCGTATACCAACAGCACCAATTTTCAGTTTCTTATTTATTTGAACTCGGGATTTTACTTACATCAAAGTATACAAGTCACGTGTATATAGTTCATCATCCACTCAAGATTAAGATATACCACACTATGAACGTTACAAGTGAATAAATTCATAAACAGATTTAGAATCTATTTTACTTGGGTTCTGTCCAATGTATTGTCAATCCAGTCAGTCACATCTATGTCTCTCTCTTTTGGAAGTCATCTGCTCTGATGTTTAAGACAAAGCATCATCCAATTAGACTTGATAGACGGCATATTAGTCTTTCAATCAGTTTGTTCATTTTCAATTAAACTAAGGACATGTTTAAATTTACATACGAATACAAGTTGTCTTTCCATATTATGATTCGACCCATAATATTGCTTAGTATTAGTTAAACGTTAGATAACTAGTGAGTCAATATGCTTTCATTTGCTTTGCATGTAAAAAAATTGAGGGTAATATACAAACGGTGTAACATCCCAAATTAGAGCCTAAACAGAATAGTGGTTTCGAAACCATAAATCTGAGGTAGAAATTTTTATATTGATAAAGTTTTAAGGTCTACTGTGTGATTAAATAACTGTGTGAAAATATCGATGAGAAATTTTACCGATAAAGTGTCCAATTGAATCATTAGGACTAAGTTGCAATAAGTGAAAAACATATGTTCTAGTTGATTTAGGGACTTAAATGTGATGGGATTTGAAATTTGAAGTCCTTATTTAGCAAATAGACCATTATATGTCATTATGGACAAAAATAGACATTGGAGGGATAATATATCAATGCTTTAATAGAGGGGCATTTTGGTCTATTGGTATTTAAAAGAATTAAATGGGAAAAATAGTCAAAAATTGAGTTCATCTTCTCCATCCTTCGTCGAATTTCATAAGGAGCCATAGCTAGGGTTTCTTTCATCTTTTAAGCTCAAAGTAAGTGCATCCTAGCCTTGTTTTTAATGTTCTTTGCATTTTTGAAATCTTCGTAGCTCGATTTAACTATTTATACCCTTAATTTGAGCTAGGGTTCATGTCCAAAAATATACCCATGAATGGTATGTTTGTTTTTTGATGTATAATGGAAGAATATGAAGGTTTGACGTGTGATAAACTACTTTTACTAGGTGGTTTTTGGTGAAATTGATAAAAAGGACCTAATTGTAAAAGTTGTAAAAACTATGTGTACATGTAACACCCCTATCCCGTAACTGTCACCGGAATAGGACGAGACGTTACCAGAAATTAGGAATCAGATCAGAACAGTAAAATTTTGAACCTTTTCTTAAATATAAGATCATTTATTTATATAACTAATAGACACAAACAAAGATCGAATTTAAAACTTATAAAAGTAAACTTCCATAAGATGCCATATTCGCATGGCTTATATACAATAGTCAAAATATCATTCTACTTATAGTCTATCCTATACATGCCATAAGCTAAGTCCAAATCACATGATTACTACAATAGTAGATAGTGTGACGAAGTGCTGACGATCCCTGAGCTAATAGTAAGAGTCAACGATCTACAAAAATAAACAGAGAAACATAACATTCAAAGTAAGCTTTCATAAGCTTAGTAAGTCTTAAGCAATTTAAATATTTGAACTTAAAAACAAACCAAATGTTCGAAATCACATAACACTTTCTGATTACAATACTATTTGGCCGATTATGCACAACACATATCATTTTACTCCGTTTATACTCAAACTCATATAAACATAGTATTTACAAGCTTCCGGATTAACTTTAATTCTTTCAAATTTCACTAGTGTATCATTTCTTACCCACACTTACTTTCAACATTCATAGTTCAATAGCATATCGAAAACTATCTTGTAACTTTGCATAATAACTGAATGCACACATATACAAATATACATATGAATTTACAACATCTTTTCATATGCTTCTCAATACACATTCTTAATTCCCGTCAGATCAATCTCACATATAATATATATATCACATACCTGAATCACTTAATGTGTAATACGAGTTCAATTTATCATTTTAGCATAGGATCTCGTAGTCATATACTTTATCAAATTCACTAACACTTGGCCTGCGAGGTATAAAACCCGAACATAACACCAGCACGAAGCCTACGGGACTTTAAACTCAGATATAATACCAGTACTAGTCCTGCGGGATTTAACCCGGATATAATACCAGCACGAAGCCTGCGGGATTTAACCCGGATATAATTCCAGCATAAAGCCTGCGGGTCTTTAAGCCCGGATACACATCAAATATCATGCATATTTAATCATATATTAACACATCTCATTCAACATATCACATTAGTAGTCATTTGCTACATTCGGATATAAGCTCCATATGAACACCATCATTTACATTTCGGTTCAAAAGTCATACATAAATATCACATATCCATTTCACCATTCAAACTTAACCCACAGTGACCATTCGACTATAAATCATATACATAAATTATTTATCGCACAACTTAATTCAAGTAGAACCAAAAGGTCACAATTCACCTAATATATACATATTGTTCACCGATTCGCACACAACCTTTCAAATTAGCAATTATAAGTTGGTTCCGCACATAGCCCATTCTTATCGATAATTTACGATGGTTTTACCCTTACTCACATATATGACATAGACATTTTTACCTATTCTTCTCAATTCACATTCATGATTCAATTCCAATTGATTTAACATGCATAAGTACATATCGCATACCTGACCAACTTAATGTATTGAACGAAATCGATTGTCGATTTAACACAAGGTCTCATAGTTGAACATAAACATGAAACCATTTCTTATATTTTCGATTCACATCAATCATCAAATTCATTTAATTCACATGTACTTAATTAGGTTATTCGTATCTGAATAATTTACATTACGGAACGAATCCACATATCGTATTAGCCCATAGTCTTAAAGCACCACACTTTTAATAGTTTACCTCATCGAAGTTCACATTTAATCACTTTAGTGCCAAGCCATATTTGGCTACCACAAAGGACTAACAATAATAATTTTATACACATCATGGTTTCCTTTAGATATTTAATAATCACAAATCGTGATATCTCTACCAACACATTTACGACATAGTTTACTCATTGTAACACTCATTTAGTGCATCAAATTTCCAAATCCAATTCAACTTAAGCATAATAGCCATAATCGGGTTATAGCCTTAAATCATTACATATTCGGTACCTTAACTAAATAAAATTTACATTCTCTTTGCCATATTAATTTAACTCTTAGGCATATAAAAAGGAATCAAGCTTAAACACTTAAGAACTTACCTTGAATGTTGCCGAACGATTACAACGGCTATTCGATTACTTTCTCTTTTCCCTTATCCGAATTTGTCCCTCTATGCTCTTGAGCTTAAATTCAAAGATTTTAAACTAGTCATTATTCGACTATTCAAGTATCACTTTATAAATATAATATATATATTCGACTTTCACACTTACTGATCATAGTAAGCTTATAAGAAATCAATAAGCAACTCATTAACAAATTTTTGTCAATGTTTACCACATAATCATAATTTCACTGCAAGCTATCTTCCTAAGCAACAGTCACTAAATCATTTATAACTGGATCTACGAAACTCCAAATCAAGTGCCGTTAATTTTTCTTGAAATTAGACTCATATATATTTTATCCATAAAATTTTTAGAATTTTGGTTTGGCAAATCAATACCAGATTTTTCTTAAAGTTTTCCCTTGTTTCACTATTTGACTAATCTGACCATCTTCACTATGAATCAAAATTCTCATTGTACAAAATTCAAAATATGTTCTCGTTTATTTCATTTGAAACTAGACTCATTAAGGAGTCTAAGCATATAAACTTCATCTTATAACCATTTTTTTACAATTTATAATGATTTTATAAATATTGAACAGGGGATCTAGAAGTTATTTTGACCCTATCCCACATCACTTCAAATATCTTATTATCGGTATTCTTTTGCTTACACGGTTTCTTTTATAAGAAACTAGACTCATTAAGCTTTAATTACATAATTTATTCAGTTTCTAACTCATCTCTCACAATTTATGGTGATTTTCTAAAATCACATTACTGCTGCTGTCCCAAGCAGATTTATTACCAATTCATTCTTTCACACATAACTTGCATTCATATTATTTAAACATGTATATCACCAATCAATTTCATCACAATTTCACTTAAGCATAATCTCAATACAATACATCGTGCTCAAATCATTATTCAAGTTCAAATTCGGCTAGCACACATATACATACTAGCTACTAAGTATTAACATTGCATTTCATACTATAACCGAATGTATAGCTCATCGAAATATATTTATTCATGTTCCCTTAACACATATTGGTCAACTAGATCATGCATTATTCTTTGGCACATTTGGTCATTAAAGCAATCACCTATTTAACTTTCAAGCATTTTTTATACTAACATTTCTCCCAAGGCCGAATTCATATACAACCTTTAGTACTCATTTAAAGTTTATATTTTAAGTAATTTATATACACAACATTAACCAAATATCCATTTACTAAGCATTTTAACAAATTTTTCTTCAACTATCCACACATTCGGCAATCACATAATCAAACACTAAACCTTAACTTCCAAGCCAAAACAACTAGCAAACTCAACACATCCAACATAAATTTCCATGCTAATGACATCAAAACAACTACTAAGAATTTCAAGCTCCTTGGCCGAATTTCAATCTTCCAAAATAACAAAAATTTGAACCATGAAATAGGTAGAATTCAAACTAACCATTCAATTTATGCATGAATTTCCAAGAGTAGCATTGTACATACCTTAATCTAGCAATCTCCTTAGCCGAAAATTTTAACAACAAAAGGAAATTTCTTCTCCACCCTTTCCTAGCTACGGCAATGGAGGAATAAACCAACTTTGGTTTCTCCTCCCACTAACACATTATTTTTATTACCCATACTCTTTTATTCATCTTTAATTCATTTAATACATTTTTTATTACATATTTCTCACCACTAATAAATATAATAATATTAAACCATGCATATAATGCCCAAACTTATGAGCTTGGCCGACCACTAGCATTAAAAGTGGCAAATTGGCATGCAAACCCACTTATTTGCATCATTCAATAATTAATCACTTAAAATAAGCCACACGTATATTCAAAGCTTCTCACATAAGTCCTTTTTATTTAGAAACACATTCAAATTGACAAAAATCAAAGCATTCAAATTTCACACATGCATGATCACATATTTTAGACATAAAATATTATATTCAATTATTTCTGCGACTCGGTTTAGCGGTCCCGAAACCACTTCCCGACTAGGTCAGAATAGGGCTGTCACAGTACATGTTTGAATAAATGAAAATTTTGGGATGGTATAAGAGAATAAATGATTCGGCTAGGCTTGGGTAATGAGAAAATGGGATACTTTCATTTTACGATCTTAGGGGCAATTTCGTAATTTTGTAAAATTTTAGGGGTAAAATTATAATTTTTCCATATCATGATTTTTTGACTGAATTGAATAGTGCATGTTTTAAATGAGCTAAATGTGCTATTATATATCAATAGGGACGAGGGATAGACCTTGACCGAGAAAAAGGCAAGGTTGTGGACTAAATCGCAATTGTCATATTTTGCACCGAGGAAAGTCGTGTGTAAGTAATTTAACAATTTTGTTACCATACATTTAATAATTGATGTTTTATGACGTAATGTATGAATGCTCTAATGAAATTGGCTTGTGATAATTTATTGTAAGTTTGGTGATAACTTCATATCTCGGAAGTCCCAGATGACCCCGAGAAATGCTTAGGATTCGGATATCATGACACCACGGATAATGTAACAGCCTAATTTTCAGTGGTGTCGGAACAGTGATTCGAGATCACTAAATCCGACAAATGAGTAGGAAATATTATTAATTTAGTGAGTATAAGTTAAATGTGTAGTTAGGAAAAAAATTGAAATAGTGAAATGTACTAAATATATATTAAAATAATTAAAATTGAAAACGAGGTATCGAGACCTCGAGAATTTTAAATCGAGCCATAAATATTTTTATAAATATTTATGGAGTGTTAATAAGTTAGTATTAAAGTTTCGTCAAGAAATTTTAAAGTACTGATAGCTAATTGAACAAAAAGGACTAAATTGTATCAAATGCAAAATTGTGGGAAATGATTAAATAGCTTAAATGATAAAAGAAAGAGGGTTTAAAAGGAAAATAGACCCAAGTTCTATTTGGGTTGGACGGCAAGAGAATGAAATCACCAAGAAAATAAGGGGAATTAAGGGCAAAATTGGAAAATTGCAAAATTTACTTAATAAAGCTAGGACTAAAGTGGAAATATCTAGATTTCTCTTTATTTTTCTGCATTCTCATCAGAAAAAACACCATGGAAGAGTTCCCTTAAGCTGGTTTTTCATATTTTTACTGCAAGTAAGTTCAATTCTTGATTATTTCTTGAAATTTTTGTGTTTTTGTGACTTTTACAACTAGGTTCATTTGTTGAATTCATTAGTTCTTGATTCTATGAAAGAAATTGAAAGTTTCTATGAATATGTGCTGGAAGTATATGATGATTTGACATAGAATTAGAGCTTTAAATTGTTTATATGCTGGTTTTATTGAAAGAATTGAATAGAAAGTGAATGTTTGAGACCTAAATTGTAAAAGAGTTTGAAGTTAGAGTTTTATGTGGAAATTCTGAATTTCAATAGTTATGAAATAACTTATAATGTCTAGGAAAAGTATTAATTGAGAAAATTAGTTTAATTGATGGGTTAATTAAGTAAGGACTGAATTGTATGAACTTTGAAATTTGGGGCAAAATGAAAATCAACATTTTGCACTAAAACAGTTTTGGACAGCAGCAATAGTCTAACTTTGAAAAATCTCCAAAAATTGTAGAAATATAATTAAAGGATGAATAAAATATGAAATTAAATATTATTGAGTCTAGTTTCTTATAGAAGAAACGGTGTAAGCAATGGAATTGTAAATCATGAGATATAATAAGTTTTGTGAGACAATGTCAGAATGATTTTGGGTTCCCCTGTTCTGACTTTGGAAAATCATAAAAAATTGGAGAAAATAATTAAGGGATTAAATTTATAAGTTTAAAATCCTTAAAGAGTCTATTTTGCAATACAAATAAGTGGGAACATCATCCGAATCTCGTACGATGAGATAATTAATTCTTAGTGAAGAAGGGTCGGAACTGTTAGACAGCAGAACAAGGGAAACTTTAAAGAATAAACTGTACTTATTGGCTAAACCAAAAATTCTAAAAATTTTATGGTAATAAGATAAGTAAGTCTAGTTTTATGGAAAATTAGCGGATCTTAATTTCTAGTTCTGTAGTTTAATATATAAATAATTTAGTGACTATGACGCAAATGGACCGTTTTGAATATACATAAGTAAATAGTGAAATTATTGATAATGTTACTTGTTGCATGTTATATAAATTAAGGATGTGGAATGGAGAGGAGGAGGAGGAAAATATGTATGAATATTCAGCTAGCATGGATAATTTGTATGTTTTAGGCTTATGGACTAAATTGAATAAAAGTAAAATTTTATGGGCAATTTTGTAAAAATATGTTAGAAATGACCAATTTGCATGAAATGGATTATTTTATTATTTAAATTACAAGATTGAATGAAATTATTAATTTAGCTCAAGATCAGGGAAAAACATGTTTTAAGGATTAAATTGAAAAGTGTTGAAATTATGGAAAATTCTGACATTTTATAGAATTCATAGGTTGTTATCAATTTGTGTGAGAATAATGGCTGGAAATAAGGATTAAATTGCAATAATTTTATTTTATTTTAACCTAAGGATGAAATCGTCATTAATTAAAAGTTTAGGGGTAAAATGATAATTTTGTTTAGAGCATTAGCTGAATGTATTATAACATGAAATAAATGAAAACGGTGATCAAATTTCTTTATAAAGATCCGGATGACTTGAATACGAGACTTGAACGTGGAAAAGAAAAGATATCTGGTAATGCTCCGTAACTCTTTTCCGGTGACGGATTCGGGTTAGGGGTGTTACAGATAATGTGAGCCAGTGTAAGACCATGTCTGGGATATGGCATCGGCATTGATACGTGAGCCAGTGTAAGACCATGTCTGGGACATGGTATCGACATTGATACGTGTGCCAGTGTAAGACCATATCTGGGATCTGACATCGGCATCGGTATGTGATTTCATGTAAGACCATATTTAGGATATGGCGTTGATATGAGATTTCGTGTAAGATCATGTCTGGGACATGACATCTATGTGAGACCCTGTATAAGACTATGTCTGGGACATGGCATTGGCACCAACATGAGATTTCGTATAAGACCATATCTGGGATATGGCATCGGTATGTGTACCCATGTAAGACCATGTCGGGGACATGGCTTTGGCATTTTATGTGGTGTGTGATGATTCCGAACGTCATTGAGTATTCCGGGTAATTCAACGGACCATTCAAAATTATGATTAAGAATGTGGGGTAGAATAAGTAATAATGCATGGTACAGGTATGTACATAAACCTCATGAGTTTTGGACTTGATTCATGTTGGGAAATTTGGTATGGTTATGAAAGAGTAAGATAAATGTGATGTTCAAAGGAATTTAATGTCAATTCTCAATGTGTTCAATATGTGTAATATGATAATGTGCTAGTAATTAATAGCATGTTTAATCCATAAATTTCATGACTTATGTTGTTTATTATTTGCACATGACTTACTAAGCTATATGCTTACCCCTCTCTCTTTTCATTTTTCTTATAGCATCGCCAAGCAAACTCGGGGATCGTGGATGTTGGAGTTTGAGTCACACTATCAACAGATCTTTTGGGGTATAATTAGTTTACTACATTTAAGTGTGGCATGTATAGGGGACTTAGCATTTTTTTATATGTGTCATATTTGTTAGCCAAAGTGATGGCTCCTTTTTGGTATATTATTCCATTTTGTACATGGACATGAAACATGGCTCATTTTGATTATTGGGTTGAAATCCCTAAATACTGATACATGCATGGGATGTGTTATTATTCGTGTGGTGTGTGCTAAATTGGTTTCTAACAATGAATGATAAAAAGTGTAATCTATGCTTAATAGATAAATGATACCAATTAGCATGGTCATAATATGAACAAAGGTAACGAAATGAAATGACTGAACTTGTCTAGTAGGGAGTTTTAAACATGTATACTTTGATATGTGAATGTCATGCATGACGTAAAGTTTTGGAGTCTAAGTAGCCCAACCATTGCCTAATTTATCACCATTGGCATGTGAGTGTGTTTGTGTTGTTGTGGGTGACAAGAGGGCTTGGAAATTAGCCTCACAATTTGTCCACACGGGTAGACACACGGGCGTGTGTTTGGACCGTGTGTGACACATGGTCAGCCCGATGGGCGTGTAGTCTGGCTTTGTGCCCCCTGCACCCTAATTTTACAAGTCAGTATGCATGGTAGTAAACATATGGGCAGAGACATGGCCGTGTGTCTCAGTAGTGTGGAAGACACAGCCTTAGGACATGGACGTGTGCCCAAGTCGTGTGAGGTTTGTACCTTAAATGAGAAAATTGAGTTCGCCATATGGCCTAGCACACGGGCGTGTGACTTGGCCGTGTTACCCTTAATTGTTGCTGACGTCATAAACAGAGAGTTACACGGCCTGAGGGCACGGACGTGTCTAGGGCACATGGGCGTGTCCTTGTGTCCACACGGGCGTGTAACCCTATTTTATGAAAATTTTTCTAAAGTTCATGGTTTAGTCTCGAACTACCCCCGATGTATGTTTTGGGCCTCGTAGGCCCATATAAGAGACAATATGCATGTTCTTGAATAAATTTTAAATTTGAACGAAATTTTATGGCCCGGTTTCACATAGTAGTGTATGTTCAAGTCTGGTAATGCCTCGTATTCTGTCCCGGTATTGGATGTAAGGGGTGTTACAAAGAGTATTAATGTAATTAATGAATATTTTATTAATTTATTTTTGTTTAAAAAATATAAATATACAAAAAATATATATATACTATACTTAATGCACTAGATCCAACATATAAGGGACAAAATGATATTTATTGGGAAGGGTGACGATTGGTGTTAATTACGGACCCATCCCTAAATCGTTAGCCGCTATGATGATTTGGCATTCCCAAGCGCTGCCAACAACCTCAAAAAATTATGTCGACCGTCGATTAGGGATTTTGAAATGCCCTAATTGTTTATGACACAATTAATGCAGTGTTTCAACCCCATCAAATCGATAATAACGCCATCAAAATAATATCATTAAATTAAAATGTTTAACTTTTTAAAATAAAAATATCGTCGCTTCTGTATGCCTTTAAATTGATCTTGGTATGTTAATGCAATTTTAATTAATGCTGAGTAAGAAAAATTGAAAACTTGAAAATCGACCTAAAATGAAGTGTTTGGATAGTTTCGAGAATGCAAGTTTAAAAATCACGATTACCCGAAACCTAATTGAATTCTATTTTTTATTTAATATATAATTAGTTTTAATTTTTTATAATATAAAAAATATTTTTTTTGAACAAATAGAGATACCCATATTACTAGAAAGAATTGAATTTTGTAATATATCAATAGTAACCTATTTTTCTTTTTCACCAATAATGGTTTAAAAAGAAAAATCCCTCAGTAGCCATTTTTTTCTTCTAAGGGGTAGCCGCACAAAATTTATCCTCTCTTCAAATTGAAGGTCCTAATTCCCAACATTAAAACGAAATTAAGGAGCTAAAATGCTGGCAACAAACCCTTCACACTTTCAGCACCATGAACTAAAATTAACCACTATTTTTTTTCTAGTTTATCACACTTTGCATGCCTTTTTCTCCAGTGCAAAATATAGTTCAGAACGGTACCGTGAATGCTAATGCATATATATCAGCCTCGGGCAAGAAGCAAGCACGTGGCCAAGTTGCCGAGCTCATTTGGTTCGAGTTAAGATTTCCATCTTTGTGGGTTTTAACCTTAATGTTGAGGTTTTGCTTCTTCTGAAACAGCCAGTCATCATCACCAGAACTGGTTAACTCGCTTTGCAGTGTAGGCATAACCCAATCCTCTACAAGGTTTTTGAATTGTAAAGCTAATTTCGGAGGGCAAGTGGTACACAAGTTTGACGGCGTTGGCACCTTGGCATTATAAGCAAGAGTTTCTAATGTGCGAGAAGAGGAGCAAGCTTTTTCTTTGCGGGGCTTGAAAGTTAGCTCCGGGCATTTAATATCAAAAGTTGAATAAGGTTGTTCTTCCGATTCTTTGCCTAGTCTAGGAGCATGCTCATGCACCCGTTGAACAAAGGCCTTGTAACATCCCCTACCCGTATCCGTCGTTGGAACAGAGTACGAGGCATTACCAAGGAGTACAAAACACTTACAGATAATTTAAATATATTTTCATAACAACTTGTCTCGATTTCATATTATTTCATATTTAAGCTTTACTCACCAAAGTATTTGAAATATCATCTTTATGCAAATAACACATATAAGGTACATAATTCCATAGTTAAGAATGAACACATTTATCAAACATATTCCACATTCATATATCAATGTCTTACATTGCCATATATCAATAACCATTATTTTTCTTGTTTTTCAGATAATTATGTGTAACCATTGATAAGCATGTAATTCACTGTTTCTTAATTCACTGTTTCTTCCTGTCAATCACAATTTCAAATGACAAATTCGTGTGAATTAGCTCAACCTCATTAGGTGTTTAAATTCTGTCACTTTGATTCACATACTCATAATTTACTAACATATCTTGTCAAACACAATCTTTGAATGATAAAATCACATAATTGAGCTCAATAATAATAATGATAACATTTCTTACATTTCTTTTTTTACATGTTACATTTACGACTTACCAACTTGTCCATTCAAGGAACAACTTACGGATTTGAGCACATCATGATCTGAAGCCCGAAATGTAGCTGAAGCACATAAGTGCTAAACGGAAGCCCGGAGGCTAACTGAAGCACATAAGTGCTAAACGGAAGCCCGGAGGCCAACTGAAGCACATAAGTGCTAAACAGAAGCCCGAAGGCTAACTGAAGCACATAAGTGCTAAACGGAAGCCCGAAGGCTAACTGAAGCTCATCAGAGCTGAACTGAAACCCCAAAAGAGTTAACTGAAACTCATATGAGTTAACGGAAGCTCGTAAGATCTAAACGGAAAGCAAACACGAGAATTCGCAACAAATGCTGAATTTCAGTTTACTTGGGTAATTTACAGTCAATTCATCTTTTTCACTGAAAGATTATACTCATTTCCTGCATTCCGTTCCTCCGAAATTCTCAGTTTAATTTCATAACTTTTGTACATAATTTACTTATTTTGAACAATTAACATACATAAATATTAATCACCATTCATAAAATAATATTGAAATTTAATAATATTAACAAATAGTCACTAAATTTAGTTATATAAACTCACAAGTTCGATTTTTGTATTATAGCGATAATCATAATTTCATAATAAATATTCCAAATAAAACATTATATTGTTTCTAATTCAACACTTATCGATTATAATCGAGCATGTGATCAATTTATACACGAGTCATTCATATATTTTTGTATATTTTTCCTCCTCATCCTCTCCATCCACATCCTTAGTATAAACAACACACTTGTAGGTAACATTATCTATAATTTTCACTATCTACTTATGTGAATATTCAAGCTGTCCATCTGTGTCATAGTCACTAAATTATTTTTATCTTGAGTTGCAGAACTCAAAATTAAGATCCATAAACTTTCCCAAAAACTAGATTTACATATATTCTTACCATAAACTTTTCATAATTTTTGGTTGGGCCAATTAATACAGTTATTCATTGAAGTCTCCCCTGTTCTGCTGTCTGACAGTTCCGACCCTTCTTCACTAAAAATTAATTATCTCCTCGTACAGGATTCGAATGATGTTCCCGTTTGTTTCTTTTGAAAATAGACTCATTCAGAATTCTAAACATATAAATTTAAGCCCCTAATTGTTTTTATCAAATTTTTGATGATTTTACAAAGTCAGAACAAGGGAACCCGAAATCATTCTGACTTTGTCTCACAAAATTTATCATATCTCATGATTTACAATTATATTGCTTACATTATTTCTTCTATAAGAAACTAAACTCAATAATCTTTAATTTCATATTTTATTCATCCTCTAATTCCATTTCTACAATTTTTGGTAATTTTTCAAAATTAGACTACTGCTGCTGTCCAAAACAGTTTTAGTGCAAAATGTTGATTTCCATTTTGCCCCAAATTTTACAATTCATACAATTCAGTCCTTGCTCAATTAACCCCTCAATTAAGATAATTTTCTCAATTAATACTTTTCCTAAACATTATAAGTTATTTCATAACTATTGAATTTCAGAATTTCCACATAAAACTCTAACTTCAAACTCTTTTACAATTAGGTCCCAAACATTCACTTTCTATTCAATTCTTACAATAAAATCAACATATAAACAATTTAAAGCTCTAATTCCATGCCAAATCATCATATACTTCCAGAACATATGTATAGAAACTTTCAATTTCTTTCATAGAATCAAAAACTAATGAATTCAACAATAGGACCTAGTTGTAAAAGTCACAAAACACAAAAATTTCAAGAAATAATCAATAATTGAACTTAATTGAAGTAAAAATATGAAGAACCAGATTAATAGAACTCTTCCATGGCTTTTTTCTGATGAGAATGCAGAAAAATAAAGAGAAATCTAGATAATTCCACTTTAGTCCTAGCTTTATTAAGTAAATTTTACAATTTTCCAATTTTCCCTAAATTCTCCTTATTTTCTTGCTGATTTCATGCCCTTTTCGTCCAGCCAAAATAGACTTTGGGTCTATTTTCCTTTTAAACCCTCTTTCTTTTATCAATTAAGCTATTTAATCATTTCCCACAATTTTACATTTGATACAATTTAGTCCTTTTTGTTCAATTAACTATCAGAACTTTAAAATTTCTTGACGAAACTTTAATAGTAACATATTAGCACTCCATAAATATTTATAAAAATATTTATGGCTCGATTTAAAATTCTCGAGGTCTCGATACCTCGTTTTTGATTCTAATTATTTTAATATTTATTTTTAGTACACTA
This sequence comes from Gossypium hirsutum, assembly GCF_007990345.1. Classification (NCBI taxonomy): domain Eukaryota; kingdom Viridiplantae; phylum Streptophyta; class Magnoliopsida; order Malvales; family Malvaceae; genus Gossypium; species Gossypium hirsutum. The sequence continues at coordinate 100,185,994 of NC_053435.1, read as the reverse complement.
TTCACTATTTCAAAATTTTTCCTAACTTCACATTTAATTTATACTCACTAAATTAATAATATTTCCAACTCATTTGTCGGATTTAGTGATCTCGAATCGCTGTTCCGACACCACTGAAAATTAAGCTGTTACAGGCCTTATCAGTGTTTCCTGAGGTAGAGCAAGGCTGTTCTTTGCTGGGTAGTTTTTCAGGATCTTTATGACTTTGGGAAGACAATCGGGGCTGGATAATGCTTCCAGGATTTTTCCCACTGTCGGGAGTCGAGCTCAGCTTCTGTCTTTTATTGCTGTTAAGGGTGCTATCGGATGAGTTCTGTGGTCCAACCGTCTGACCATGTTCTTCAATAAGCGTACTCTTCTTAAAACATTCCATTTCGTTCTCTCTTTTCTTTTGACAGTCTCCTCCTTTTTTATCTTCTTTTCTCCTCTAGTCTATATGCCTTTTCTTATGACCATGCTTTTTACTTTTAGCTTCACCACTGTCCCGAGACTTATCTCTTTCTTTCTTCTCTTTTTTTTTCTCTTTCTTCTTCTTTTTTTCTTTCTTCCTTTCCTTCCTGGCCTTCTCTTCTTCTCTCTTAATCTTAATCGATCCTAATTGTGGATTCTGTTCTTTACATACCCCGGTGGAGGATTTGAAAAACACCGAGACATCTGTTGATTCACCACCAATAACAACAAACAGAAAAAGGAAACCCTAGCTCAAATAAGATCAGGATCGAATCAAGAAATGGAAAAAAAATGAAAAATTTGTAGCCCTAAAATCATTGGGCGATATTAAAGAAAACCTCGAATTTATCTTGCCAAAAAACAAAGAATATTTGAAAAAGAAAAAAAGCTAATTACAAGAGAGGAGATTCTCCGATTTTTTTATTTAAAATAGTGAAAAAAATTTAAAAATTGTTGAATAATTATTGATTTTTAAAAATATTTATAAAAAAGACTTAGAATTTTTATCAAATAATATATAAAAGTCATAAAACAAAGCCCGTTTTTGTTAAATAATTCCAAATATTCAAAACAAAAAAAGTATATGAAAAAACTAAAAACCAAATCGAATTATGGACGGTTTAAAAATCTAAAAAATCCAACCAAACCAAACCAATATCACTATTAGTTTCAATAATGGTTTTTTAAAAACGAACTAGTGGTTGAACCAATTAGGTTATCAATTTTTGTCTGGCTATTGGTTCGACTGATCAGATTACCGATCCGCTTTTATTTAAATAAATTATTTAAAAAATTATAAAAATTTTAAAAGTAAAAAACTTGATTCAACCAGTTCAACCAGTTTTTATCCCGGTTCACCGCCTTACCTTAGATAGGAGTACTAAACTGGTCCAGTTTCAATAACTGTCGCAAAAAGTTTCTTTGAAAATTTTGTTGCAACTATCGTTACCTATTTTGCAAATGCCAGGGATTCACTCATGTACAAAATATCAGTTCATAAAAGGAACTTCAATATCATAAAAGAAAAATATGAAGACCATCAAACTATGAGCATGGCAGGAAATAGAGCCTACCAAGCTTTGTGATTTGCCATTTAAATCAATTTATCCAAAAACAAATGGAAATTATGTTATGAACCCAAAATTTCATATGGATAGGCAACCTAAATAACACAATACTTGGTACACAATAAACACTAAAACCAAGTGAACAAATAATAATAAATATGTAACGCTCCCTTACCCGAGACCGTCGCCGGAGTCGAGCACGAGGCATTACTAAACTTATTTGAGCACTTAAACAAATTCGGATAAGCTGTCCAACTGCGTCATAGTTGCTTAAAAATTCATATCTCGAGTTCCGAAACTCGAAATAAAATTCCGTAAATTTTTCCTTAAACTAGACTCATATATTTATCTACTAATTTTTTTCTAGAAGTTTTGGTCGGGCCAATTAGTACAGTTTATTAGTTAAAGTCTCCCCTATTTTAGGGTTTGACTACTCTGACCTCTGTGTATTACGAATCAGATATCTCCCTGTACAGAGTTTCAATGACTATGCCGTTTGTTTCTAATAAAACTAGACTCAATAAGGAATCTGTACATATAAAGCATAACTTCTAATTATCTTTGTACAACTTATGGTGAATTTCCAAAGTCAGAATAGGGGATCCAGAAATCGCTCTGGCCCTGTTTCACAAAAGTTTAAACTTCTCATAAAATATAACTCATATACCTGTTTTGTTCCATCCATATGAAAATAGACTAATAATTCTTCAATTCCATATTTTATTCATCATCTAATTGTATCTCTACTATTTTTAATTATTTTTCAAACTCACATCATTGCTGCTGTCTGAATCTATTTTATGGTAAATTTTGCCTATTTCATGGTTTCCATGGATTAGCTAGCAATTTAGCATACATAACACCAAATATGATCTTGATTAGCCATTCCAATGGCTAATCATTACCAAGCATTTCCATACCACTCAATATCCATATCATAAGACCATATATACAAAATGATTATAATGCTATACATGCCATACTCAAAATATACAAGCCATTATGCCAAGATGGTATACGGATAGTGTGAGTGGGCCTCGACCGTTCCCGATTTTCGAGTTGGGTTGTCAAAACTACAAGGAATGAAAAGGAGGGAGTAAGCATAAATGCTTAGTAAGTCCATATGAAATTAATAAGCAATTACCAATATGCTTTTAAGATAAAACACCACAATTGTACAATTATACATACTCACCTTAAACTATTTTATCGAGATACATTTACTAAATGATTTATTTTTGGAGCTACGAAACTTAAAATTAAGTTCTGTAAATTTTCTTTGAAACTAGATTCATATACCTTTCTCCCATAAAATTTCCAGAATTTTTTGGTTTATCCATTTAGTACAGTCTACTCATTAAAGTTTCCCCTGTTTCGCTGTCCAACAGTTCTGACCTCTCTTCACTAAAAATTATTTATCTCATAATTCGGGACTTGGATGATGTTCCCGTCTATCCCTCTTGAAAATAGACTCGATAAGGATTTTAAATATATAAATTAAAACTCATAATTATTTTTGTACAATTTCTAATGATTTTCTAAAATCAGAACAGGGGATCTCGAAGTCATTCAAACTCTATCTCACAACAATTTAAATATCTTATAACATAAAATCCAATTGCATGCGCCGTTTCCTCTATATGAAACTAGACTCATCAGGCTTTAATCTCATATTTTATTCAGCCCTTAACTCAATTTTCACAATTTATGGTGAATTTCAAAAGATACACTACTGCAGTAACCCAAAACTGCCAAGGCCATATTTATTCATTCACCACTATTATTCACTAAATCCATACAATATCATTTCATCCATCATGGTAAGAACACATAATTATGCTTCATAAGCATAGATCCATAATCTCAATGTCATCAAGTATCAAGAACTTATTCCAAATCGTGTCATTTTCATAGTATTCACCAATTCTTAATCTTTTCGGGCCATTTTACATTTTCGTTCATAATCAAATTAGGGAACGATTACGGAATTGAGTACCTCATTATCACAATGCCATAGTAAAACTATGGTCTTGCACATAGTCACATATCACATACCGAGGCCATAGCCCAGCAATGGTCTTACACGGATCACATATCACACTGATGCCATATCCCAGATATGGTCTTATACAGTAGCACATATCACACCGATGCCATATCCCGGATATGGTCTTATACGGAAGCACATATCACATTTCTCCGAAGCCATAGCCCAGCTATGGTCTTATACAGAAATCACATTTCACATGCTGCCATGGTCCAACCATGGTCTTTTCCGTCAATTCGTCTTAGCCACTGAATGAAAGTACTCAAGTTCGTTGTTCCATTTAATTTGTACTTTTATTCAAATATCATTTTATAATTATCACAGTTTAATGACATTTTATATGCAATAATATACTATATCATTCATGAAATTTTCATTTCAAAACATTAAATTACACATTGCATTATGAAAATCATATGAACTTACCTCGATATAAAATATTAGCAATCGAGCCTATTCCTCGTAAACTTTATTTTTCCCTCGATCACGACTTGAATCTCATTTCTCTTGATCTACAATATAAATTATTTCTACTCATTAGCATTTATTTGATTTCTATTTCACTTCACAATTTATGCTGTTCAAATTTTGAAATTTCACTTTTATCCCAAAATTTACAGTTTTTACAATTTAGTCCCTGCTCAATTCACCCATCAACTGAACTAATTTTTTTCTCAATTAACACTTTTATTTTATCATTATAAACTAATTCACAACCTTTTATATTCTGAATTTTAACACCAACATCTAATTCACAACTTTTTCACAATTAGGTCCTAAATACCATTTTCTCTCAAAATGACTTAATAAAACAACCTTAATATGAAATTAGAACTTAAATTTCATAATAATTCATCATATACTGCCCTTACTCAGCCAAGGAAACTTCCAATTTCACCCACCAAATAAAAAACTAGTGAATTAGATGATTGGACCTAATTGTAAAAGTCACAAAAACATAAAAATTACTAAGAAAAAGTAAAAATTGAACTTACATGGTGCAAAAATATGAAAAACCAGCATAGGAGACCTACTACGGCGTTTCTGGTTGAGAAAGATGAAGAAATGTCTAGATTTTTCAATTACATCATTATTTAATTACTAACTTTTATGCTATTTTCAATTTTGCCCCTTGTTCACATTGTTTTCTTGCTTATTTCATACCCAAACCGTCCAGCCATTAACCTTTGGGTCTAATTGCTCTTTAAATCCATCTTTTTAAATACTTAAGCTATTTAATCACATCTCACAAATTTTACACTTAGTTCAATTTAGTCCTTTTCACCTAATTAATTACCGAAACCTTAAAATTTCTTGACGAAACTTTAATACTAACTTATTTACACTCCATAAATATTTCTAAAAATATTTATGGCTCGGTTTATGAATTCAAGGTCTCGATACCTCGTTTTTATTCTGTTTTATCTACAACTTCCTATACTACATAATTTCATTTAATATCCAAATGACCAAAATGCTCTTACTACTAAACTTTTCAAAAATTCCATCCATGTCCAATTTTTGTCCATAGACTTACAAATTGGTCAAATTGCTCTGTAAGGACCTCTAATTAATAATCTAATTCAATTTTATGCAAAATGCTTCTAGAACACAAGTTTTGCAATTTATTCAATTTAGTCCCTAATTTCAAATTAAGCACTTTATACATAGAATTTCTTCACGAAATTTTCACACAATCATGCAATCATATCATAGACCTCAAAATAATTATAAAAAAATTCTTTCTATATCAGATTTGTGGTCTCGAAACCACTATTCCGACTAGGCCCAAAATCAGGATATTACAAAATAAGTTGACATAAAGAGTTTTCATCACTCTCCTACTTCGAAAGCTTAGACCTGTGCAGTGCCTTTAGTGAACTTTGGTTCTTCACATCTATATCGATCATCAGGTTCGATTTCAAAACCTTTTAGATCTGCAAATACATTTTCGAGCAGCTGGCTTCGAGGAGGATCAGGGCTTTCGTCTGCAAACTTAATGGCTTCCTCTACCACATCATCTATATTTTTATCTATAGCCTTCAAGTCTATTTCACTGGCCAGACGGTTCTCAATGAGGTATTTTTTCAGTGCTGTGATAGGATCTCTGACAGCGTAGTAAGCTTTCTCAGTTGCCAAACAAGAACAAAAAAATTGAATCATTTTATCTTTCAATCCCCACACTTTCATTTTCAAGCATAATATAACAAACATATTTCTATGGAACATACAGAGTTAATCAGTTCAACTCTAAGACAATATTTTAGGACTAACACAACACACATGGATGCAAGTCGTTCTTGTTTTATCAATGTAACCATAGCCCTAGCAATATCAAATAATCAAAGATAATAAAAGGTTTACCAAGGTCACAAAGCTCATCAAGGTCAGCCAATGAATGTCCTTTAAACCTATATGTCTCACATTCCACCAATGTTGGACCTTTTCCTCTCCTATGATGAAACTCAGGAAAATTTGAGATTGAATGAGAATTGCAATTAAGATTGAATAGGAAGGAAGCTAAGCTAAATCTGATGAAATTATTTCTGTATTTAGACTACTTATCTTGTACTACACATTGTGACTATAATATTTATAGGACCTATGAGCAACTGCTCCTATAACAACTTTTAAACAATCTAGCTGTATCAACTGCTCGTATAACAACTTCAACTAACCAATTCCTTAACATTCATCCATCTTCTCAATAGAAAAGACTCGAAGAAAGTTTTGAAACTGGCAAAGTACGACATCAAAAGTGGCTTGGTAAGAATATCAGCAACTTGATTACACGCAGGAACCTCACCAACAACAACAGAGCCATCAACAACCTTCTCATGAACAAAAAATAGATCCAACTCGACATGTTTGAACTTAGAGTGTAAAATAGGATTGGCTGTGACTGCAACTACACTAGAACTGTCACATAAAATATTAGGAGTATTGATACATGATATTCGCGACAGGTTTTAAAAATTTATAATTAATCATTCTTGAAACTAACTATTATCACGATAAAGGCAAGTGTACATATCGAACAGTAGTATAGCTTTAGCAAGACTGGATTGTCGAACCCAAAGGAACCAAGAGTACTAGTAATTACTTTTTTTTTATTATCTAGCCTAAAAATTAAGGGATTTATTTATCTAAACTAATTAACTAAACTAAGAGTGCACAGAGAGAAATTGGGGAAAAGCTTTTGGGAAAATTCGATTGATTAAGACAATACCCAAGGAAAAATCCACCTAGACTTTTCTTGGTATTTGACTCTGAATCAGACGATTTATTCATTTGACTTGATCTATAAAAATCCCTAAGTTATATTATTATCTCTCTCGAGACTAATAATGTCTAACCCTAGGTTGATATAATTGAAATCTCTTTCTAATTAACGCCCTAGTGTTGCATTAACTCGATCTATGGATCCCCTTATTAGGTTTCACCCTAATCCGGCAAAACCTTATCACCCTATCTCTAAGCGTACAATCAACTCCGCTTAATTACGACAAATTTACTCTTAGACAGGGTCTTTTCCTCCTCTGGATAAGAGCATAAACTTGAATCAATATCCTAGAATATTAAAACAAGAATTAAAAATACATAATTAAGAACAAGTCAAATATTTATCATACAATTCAGATAATAGTAACAAGATCTGTCTTAGGTTTCATTCCCCTTAAGTATTTAGGGGGTTTAGTTCATAATTATAAAAGAAAACATCTCAGAAGAATAATGAATACGAAACATAAAAAAAACCCAAAACCCTTGAATGGAAATTGAAGAGAGATCTTCAGTCTTGACGATGAATTCGGCTTCTGAGATGGACCAATCAGCTTCCCTTGAGTAATTCCTTGCTTTCTACTCCGCGTGTCAGTTTTAAGTGCCTCATCCGGTGTTTAAATAGGCTTTAGAATGCCTAAGAGCCCTCAAAAGTGGCATTTTTCGAATAGGGCTATACTTGGGCTCGGTAGGGACACGCCCGTGTGCAATTACTCCAGCTCGTGGTCAAGGCTGTTGAATAGGCACGCGTGTGTAGTCTACCAGTGTAAGTCGTGCTTCGATCCTGCCAAATAGATACAGCTGTGTGACACGCCCGTGTGAGGAAGTCCAGGCCGTGTTGATTTCCCACGTGGGTCTATTTTCTCCATTTTCGGCCCGTTTCTCACTCTTTTTACTCTTCTATGCTTACCTAAGTATAAAACATGAAATTAAAGGATTAGGGGCATCGAATTCACCAAATCTAAGGAGAAACTATCTATAAATATGCTAAGCATGGGATAAAAATATGTATAAACTACGGTTTATCAAATTCCCCCACACTTAAGTGTTTGCTTGTCCTCAAGCAAAATCCTCAACTCGCAATCAAAATAAATTCTTCTCAATTTATAATCCCTATCAATAATATCTCAAAATAATCCATAAGTAATCATACATTGAAAATTCAACTAAAAGTACATCACAATTTCAAACATTCCAAGTTGAGCATTTTATCATGAAAACATAGGTGTACTCTCCCCCCCATCTAAGTAATCACCTTTGATCAAAATATTACAGAGTTTAACATCCTCACTAAAGATTCACTCAAATCACTTGAGGTGTTTAAGAACATCAAATAAAGCACTCATTAGTCAATGAAAAGTCATTACCATAGGCTTGTATGAAAATCAAATCTCCACCACTATATATTGAGATGATACATCAATCAAAAAGGTCTTTAGAGGGTTGTAACATGGCTTTAGTTAGGGGGTGTGGTCACAAGCTGAAAGAAAAGGTTAGAATCAAGATTGAATTGAAGAAATCACCTAACTAGAAAAATAACTAATTATCAGTTGAATACAAGTGAGCTTCTTCTCAGAATATGGAATTAACATTCAAGCTCAAAAATGACGAATTACTACTAATATGTATGTAAGTATTGTTTTTTTTAAGAACAAGTCAAATAACATAGAACTTAATTGTTGCAACGAATAATAAAACATAGCTAAGCAATTGGTTCAAATCAAATCTCGACAAAAAATAGGGATCAAATTAGGGGATTTCAACAATAATGGGTTATGAATTAATATTAAGGGTAAATCAATTGATGGTTTGTTAGGCTCAAAGGGGTTCACTAAGGGTTAATTATGAAGGTAGGCTTTTGTGGAGTGAGTGGGTTAAACCCAAGTTCCTTTATCATCTTGACATATCAAATCAAATGGTGTGGTCTTGATATGCATAATCAAGCAAGTTCTAGAATAACAAATCAATACTGACGCACTCATAATAAAAGTGAGCATGAAAGAAATAAAATATGCTCTAAAGGCTCAAGATCTCACAAAAATTATGGCTTTTTGATGTTTAAACTTGTGAATTTCAACTCAAGATAATACCTAAACTTAGGGAAGCAATCTAAAAGTTTTTTTTTAATTCTTCAAAAATCAACTTATCATGCTTGATTCCCTAATGTCTTAAAGTTTAAACAATCAATGCATAAATGCCTATGTTTTAATTCAAGACATGTCAATAAAAATCATAAATTAATTAAAATTCATTCTAATAGTGATATGAGTGATTCACGTGAGCATAAGACAAAATTCAAGAATTTCTAATGATGATATAAAAGACCCCCCACACTTAAGATGCACATTGCCCTTAATGTACAAAGATAGATATACTGAAAAATGTAGATATATAATCATAAGATAGGGAGAAAAGTAAAACTTCCTGAATGATGAATGAAATCCTTGAATTGGAGTTATAGAGAATAATTGACCAAAGCAATGATGAGAGTGGAGGAGGATACTCTGGTGGTGGTAGAGGTTCATTAGTCCATAAGTTCTGCACCAAAAGAATATTATATCTGATAGTAGCTATGGTCGTGGTCGAGCAGGACATGGCAGTCATGGAGAACCTTTTCCAGTGAAGTTTTTAGTTCCTAAGTGATGATGAACTTTGGAGCTCTTTATAACTGTGATAGAATCAGGAACTTTTTAGGAAATATAAAGAAGCATAATTACTCGTAAAGAAATAGTCGAATAATAAAAAAATTATAAAATCTCAAGATAAAATAGTATTAAAAGGAAATAAAAAAGTAATTTCAAAATATAAAGATAAAAATAAAATAAATAATAGGTGTTTATAAAGAAATTGGGGCATACGGCCGTGGGGCACGCCCGTGTGCCCTCATTTCAGCTCATGCATTTCGTGGTTTTTGAAATTGAGCGATTGGTGTACACGGCCATGTTGCACGGCCATGTCAATCTTCGTTCGCCTCTCCCACGCCCGTGTATGCAGGTGCACACCCGTGTTATTTTGACAGGCTCGACCACGGTGGGTGGGCACGATCGTGTCGCACGCCCGTGTTAAATTCTCAGTTTTAACCACGGTTTCTCAACATGGACGTGTCACACGCCCGTGTTGTTTTGATAGACTCGCCTACAGCCACGTTGCACGGTCGTGACGACTTATCGCAACTCGTGTTTAAGAAAAATTTTACCCTATTTTTACACGGCCGTATCGTACGGCTGTATCTCCTCCCGTGGTGTGAGCACAACGAAAGGCGCGCCCGTGTGTCCTACTGTATGGATTAGAGAACCTGTGTTTCAATGACTCAGTTAGTGATTAAATGTTAAAACTAAAATTTTTAAAGAAGTTATCATCGTTAGTGCTCGGGTTTCCTCCTGAGAAGCACTTATTTATAGTCTAAGCTTGACTTACCTTTCTGGTGCATGGTCATGGTGGTGCGAGGAGTTTACACTCCTCATCCCTGCTATCAATTTTTTCAACATAAGGTTTAAGACGAGTACTATTTACCTTAAAAGTGCCGAATTTGGGATGAATTACCTCGACTGTACCATATGGGAAAATACTGAGTACAATAAGAGGAATTGCTCCGTTAGGTTCAGAAGTGGCAATGCGAGGGTCTGCTGCATCTAGTAGTACTTTGTCTCCAACCTTAAGTTGATTTGGTGCGACATTGAGCTCGTCATGGCTTGGTTTTAGTTTATCGTGTGTCCTCGATTTATGTGTCCGTCATTCATCTAGTTCCTCGATTTGTGGCTTTCATTCTTCATAGATAGGTCCTTTGTTGTTGCTTGAACATGACTCATGTAGGTTCTTCGAACTTATTTCCTACAAAGTAGGTTGCACCACATGGTCAGTTTTAGTAGAATGATTTATACGACCACCTTCAATTTTTGATATGTTACTCGTATTACGAGCTTGAAAGGTGATTGTTTCATCTCCCACACGAAGTGTGAATTCACCTGTGCGAACATCAATTATTGTTTTAGCGGTTGCTTAAAAGGGCCTCACTAAAATTAAAGGAACGTTACTATCCTCCTCTATGTCTAGAACAACGAAATCAACTGGGAATATAAGTTTGTCAATTTTAACGAGTACATCTTCAATAATCCCCCTAGAAAATCTAATTGTTTTATCGACTAATTGAATACTCATCCTAGTTTGTTTGGGTTTCCTAAGACCTAGTTGCTTAAACATTTTGTAAGGCATAACATTGATATTAGCCCCTAAATCAGCCAAAGCATTATTAACGTCTAGGCTACCAATTAAATAGGGAATCGTAAAACTCCCTGGATCTTTTAATTTGTTGGCCAGCTTATTTTGCAGTATGGCTGAGCAAACTGCATTTAGCTCCACATGCGACGCCTCATCCAACTTCTGCTTATTTGTTAAAAGTTCTTTTAGGAATTTGACTGCATTTGGCATCTATGAAAGAGCTTCAATAAACAGTAAGTTAATATGTAACTTCTTTAATAATCTAAGGAATTTACTGAATTGTTCGTCTGTGCGGTCTTTCTTTGTCGCGTTGGGAGATGGCACACGAGGTTTGTACTCTTTACTTTCCGATTTCTGGTCATTGTGGTCCACCTCACCTTTACCTTTACTTACCATAATTTCTTGCCTTTGTTCTGGTTCAGATGTAACTAACCATTCCTCATCTTGAATGGTAATTGTATTGAGTTGCTTCCTTGGGTTAGATTCAGTGTTACTCGGCAGGCTACCTTGTGGTCTTTCAGATATCAATTTAGTGAGCTGACCTATCTGAGTTTCGAGCCCTTGGATCGATGCTTTTTGATTCTTAAGTGCTGTCTCGGTATTCTAAAAATGAGTTTCTAACACCGAGATAAATTTTGTTAGCATCTCCTCAAGGTTCGACTTTTTCTCTTGTTGGTAGGGTGGTTGTTGGAAGCCTGGAGGTGGTGGTCTCTGATTCCCTTGGCCTCCCCATGAGAAATTTGGGTGGTTTTTCCAACCTGCATTGTAAGTATTACTATAAGGATTATTTTGAGATCGAGGATTAGTACCCATGTAATTTAACTGCTCGTTTTCAATGTTATGGCCATAGGGTGGGTATTCTGAATTGCTTGATCCACCTCCACTTGCTTCGCATTGTATTACTGGGTGAACCTGTGAAGAACCAAGAAAACTGTCAATTTTTCTATTCAAAATTTCTACCTGATTAGAGAGCATGGTGACCAAATCGACGTTAAAAACGCTGGCTGTTTTCGTTTGCTCTGTCCTCATGACTTGCCACTAATAATTATTCAGTGACATCTCTTCTATAAATTCATAAGTATCCTCAGGTGTCTTATTATTGATAGTTCCGCCAGCAACTGCGTCAATCATCTATCGAGTCGAAGGATTCAAGCTATTGTGAAACTTTTGAACCTGTAGCCAGAGTGGTAACCTATGGTGAGGGCACCTTCTCAACAGATCCTTGTATCGCTTCCACGTATCGTAGAGTGTTTTTAAATCCATCTGCACAAAAGAAGAGATATCATTACGTAATTTGGCTGTTTTAGCCGACGGAAAATATTTTAATAAAAAATTTTCGGTCATTTGTTCCCAAGTAGTGATTGACCATCGTGGTAACGAGTTCAACCATTGTTTAGCCTTATTCCTCAACGAAAAGGGAAAAAACTGAAGGCGAATGGCATCATCAGAAACGCCATTAATTTTAAAAGTGTCGTAAAACTCTAAGAAATTTGCCAAGTGAGCGTTGGGATCCTCGTCCTGCAAACCATCAAACTGAACAAACTGTTGGATCATTTGAATGGTGTTAGGTTTCAGTTCAAAATTATTTGCAGCAACAGCAGGCCTAACTATGCTCGATTCCGTTCCTGTTAAAGAAGGTTTAGCATAATCATACATAGTATGTGGAGCAGGATTCTGATTAGCAGTAATCGTAGGAGGTAGCGGATTTTCTTGGTTTTCAATCATCTCCTCAGTTGTGGTTGAAGTATCATCCTCTTGCTCTTCCTCTGTGTATCGTAAGCTTCGCCTTATTTCTCTTCAGTTTCTGCGAAACTGTGCGATTGATCTCACTATCAAACAGTAATGGTCCCGACGGGTTTCTGCTAGTCATACACTACAAAAACCTTCCAGGAACGAATAAAAGAAAAATTAGAAAAGAAAATAAAAATTTAAATTGCAAATAAAGTAGAATGGCTAAAGTAATAAAAATCGAGTGTTCCTAATATCCTAGTTCCCCGACAACGGCGCCAAAAACTTGATACATGATATTCGCGACAGGTTTTAAAAATTTATAATTAATTGTTCTTGAAACTAACTATTATCACGATGAAGACAAGTGTACCTATCGAACAGTAGTATAGCTTTAGCAAGACCGGATTATCGAACCCAAAGGAACCAAGAGTACTAGTAATTACTTTTTTTTTATTATCTAGCCTAAAAATTAAGGGATTTGTTTATCTAAACTAATTAAATTAACTAAGAGTGCACAAAGAGAAATTGGGGAAAAGCTTTTGGGAAAATACGATTAATTAAGATAATACCCAAGGAAAAATCCACCTAGACTTCACTTGTTATTTGACTCTGAATCAGACGATTTATTCATTTGACTTGATCCCTAGAAATCCCTAAGTTATATTATTATCTCTCTCGAGACTAATAACGTCTAACCCTAGGTTGATTTAATTGAAATCTTTTTCTAATTAACGCGCTAGTATTGCATTAACTCGATCTATGGATCCTCTTATTATGTTTTACCCTAATCCGGTAAAATCTTATCACCCTATCTCTAGGCATGCAATCAACTCTGCTTAATTACGACAAATTTACTCTTAGACAGGGTCTTTTCCTCCTCTGGATAAGAGCATTAACTTGAATCAATATCCTGGAATATTAAAATAAGAATTAAGAACACATAATTAAGAACAAGTCAAATATTTATCATACAATTCAGATAATAGTAACAAGATCTGTCTTAGGTTTCTTTCCCCTTAGGTATATAGGGGGTTTAGTTCATAATTATAAAAGAAAATATCTCAGAAGAATAATGAATACAAAACATAAAGAAAATCCAAAACCCCTGAATGGAAATTGAAGAGAGATCTTCAGTCTTGACGATGAATCCGGCTTCTGAGATAGACCAATCGGCTCTTCTTGAGTAATTACTTGCCTCCTACTCCGCGTGTCTGTTCTAAGTGCCTCCTCTGGTGTTTAAATAGGCTTTAGAATGCCTAAGAGCCCTCAAAGTGGCCTTTTCTGAATAGAGCTATACTTGGGCTCGGCAGAGACACGCCCATATGACACGCCCGTATGCGATTACTCCAGCCCGTGGTCAAGGCTGTTGAATAGGCACGAGCGTGTAGTCTACCTGTGTAAGTCGTGCTTCGATCCTACCAAATGGACACGGCCGTGTGACACGCCTGTGTGAGGAAGTCCAGGCTGTGTTGATTTCCCACGTGGGTTCATTTTCTTCGTTTTCGGCCTGTTTCTCGCTCTTTTTACTCTCCTATGCTCACCTAAGTATAAAACATGAAATTAAAGGATTAGGAGCATCGAATTCACCAAATCTAAGGAGAAACCATCCATAAATGTACTAAGCATGAAATAAAAATATGTATAAATTACGGTTTATCAAGTTTCGTCAGACTGGATCTGTAATTCTTTAAGTAATGAGATTAACCAAGTAACATCGCTGGTGGCTGCAGCAAAGCCCCGATATTCAGCCTCAGCCGTGGACCAAAAAACCACTTGGTGTTTCTTGAAACACCAAGACACGGGAGTGTGACCAAAATAGGCACAATATCCTGAGGTCGACCTCCGATCATCAAAATTCAACCCCCCGTTAGCATCAGCATACCCAACTAGAGATAATCGACCAGACGGACGAAAAACAACCCTATAATCAAGTGTGCCACAGTACTACAAAATTCGTTTTAATGCAACCATATGAACAGTGGTAGGGTTATGCATAAATTGACAAATCTAGTTTACTACATAAGTAATATCGGGCTGAGTAAGAACCACATACTGTAGTGCACCGGCAAGGCTCCTATACTCAGTCGGATCATTCAAATGATCACCGTCATCTTTAGAGATGGTAGACGAGCTAACTATTGGTGTATGAACACTCTTCACATGAGACATCGAGCTTCTGGCAAGATCATGTATATATTCTTTCTAACAAAGATGAAGGTACCCTGAGGAAGAGCGAGTAACTTCTATCCCGAGAAAATAGTGAAGGTCGCCTATATCCTTAGGTGAGAACTCGTCATTTAACAACTGAACAAACCAATCTATAGAGTAGGAAGACTTTCAGTTATGATAATATCATCCACATACACAATGACATAAAGAGTGGAACCAGACTTAATCCAAACAAACAAAGATGCATCAGATTTCGATATGACGAAGCCAACAGAAATGGTAAACCGCTTTAGTTTTTCAAACCAGGTAAGAGAAGCTTGATGGAGACCATATAAAACTTTCTTTAGATGGCACACAAAGGGTTTGCCATTTGAATCACACTGAACATACCCCGGAGGAATAGGAAGAAAGCTAAACTAAACTTGATGAAATTATTTCTGTATTTAGACTACTTATCTTGTACTGTACATCGTGACTATAATATTTATAGGACCTACGAGTAACTGCTCCTATAACAACTTGTAAACAGACTAACTGTAGATCAACTGCTCGTATAACAACTTCAACTAACCAATTCATTAACATCCTAGCTCTGCCAATTGCTTCCTTAGCCACTTCCCTCACTTTCAATACATTCATCCCATCCACATGAATACTGGGCATCCCAAAAGCCGGTACTTTATTATAAAGTTAAGGATTAGAAGTAGCCCTTAAATGAGACATCTCAATAGCCCATAAATTGTTCTCAACAACAAACACGATGGGTAATTTCCACAACGCTGCCATATTCAAACACTCAAAGAACTGTCCATTGTTACAAGTCCCATCCCTGAAAAATGCCAAAGTGACGTAATCGTAATCCGCTTTTTTTTTAAAACCTTCTTCTTATACTTAGAGGTAAAAGTAGCACCGGTGGCTATAGAAATCCCTTCACCAATAAAAGCGAACCCACCGAGCACATTGTGCTCCCTCAAGAACATATGCATCAATCCACCTTGGCCACGGTAACAGCTGGTAGTTTTACTGAATAGCTCACTCATGACAGCACGTGCACAGACGCCTTTGCTTAAGGCGTGCACGTGATCACGGTAAGTACTGACGATGGAATCTTACTGCATTAAGAGCTTAATGAAACTAAATGAAACAGTTTCTTGGCCATTGTAAAGATGAACGAAACCAAACATTTTGCCTCTGTAATACATTTGAGCACACATATCTTCAAACGCTCTTCCTAATACCATATCTTCGTATAATTCCAACCTTCCTCTTTCGTAATTAACTAAAAAAAGAAATTAAAAAAAGGGAACTTTAAACATAAAATAAGAAAAAAAAACCCAGATTTGGTATGAAACAGATTAACATAAAGAAAGTAAAAATGGAGTTGTTACCAGATTGGGGGTAGATTTGGATTTCTTTTTCTTGACGACATCAGAGATGGTGACGACGGTCCCATATCGACAGTAGAGATTCAAATTAGAAGAAGAACTAAGGTGAATGAGTTTGCGGGTGGATCCGAGGAAGGATGAGGTGGTAGTGGGGATTGTGAGAGGGTTATTTTGAGAAATGGGGGAAATTCTGTTGAGAGGGAATGGTTGGGCGGCGAACTTGGAAGCTGAGAAAGCTGTAGCCATTTCTTCCCTTGTTTTGCTAATGGGGAGAAGTGTTTGGGAGGAAAGAAAATGATAGAAAATTGGAGGTGAAGAAGGAAGACAAAGTGGGAGGTGATTGTAAAAGAGAGGGAAGAAACGATGGAGGAGGGGGTATATGGTGGGTGGGGGAAACAAGGAAAAGGGCATGGGAATGGTCACAGGATTTAGTTTTGGGATAAATCAATCATTTAGTTCCTAAACTTAATAACTAATTTCAATTTAGTCCTTAAACTTCGTTTTTGGTCCACATTAATCCGTAACTTGATAAAATTTCCTAGTTTGGTTCATATGATGAGGTGATACTTTGATATTGTGTCGTATCATCACCTAAAATTTATATATTTCTATAAAAAAAAGTTAGGTGATGTCATGACATAATCTAAGAATTACTTGTCATTAGAATGATCAAAATTATTGAGAAAAATTACAAAATGTTAGGATTTATAAACCAAGTTGAAAAAATTGTCATATTTAGGAACTAAATTTTGTTGTATCCCTTTCATTTTAAATTGATTTGTACCAGATTTCGCTCAATTTATAAAAGAGATTATAAATTGAATTCTTTGACATTTTTAAAATAAGAAAAATTGCTCACTTAATCAAATTTAAAGGCATATGAAAGTCATATAAAAAAATCTAACTTTCACTTTCTTATAATCTCATTTTTAGTTTTTTTTTTATCCTTGAATGAATAATTTAATAGTGTTATTAATTAGACTTCAATTATTAAATTAAGAGAATATAGGGATTAATTTTTTAAAATTAAAAGTAGGATACTAAAATTTAAATGTAGAATAACGTAGGGACTGATAGCAAATTGGACCAAATAAAAAAACAAAGAAACAACAATATGTATTAGTGTTTTGGGTTAGATTTCTTGCTGTCGTCGCTAAGTGAAAGTAACAAGTATGGGCTAGGCATGTTTGTGAGCCGAGCTACATGTTTGGATTCTCAATCTCAACCTAACCATAAGCAACCCAAGCTCAAGCATAGCAGAGTTTTTATTAGAAGCCTTAATGGACCGGGCCAGATTCTGGTCAAATTTAAGTATGATATTAATATATTTTATTCTTACTCAAGTTTGGTTTAGTCAGAACTATAAACTTAGAATTTTACTCAAACTTTTTTATATTTGTAAATGGTTAACCAAATCCAATTTAGACTTGTCTGTATTTTTTAATATTTAATATTTTTATATGTCTTTTGTTCATTTGTTAAAATTTTGTATACAGATATATTAACTTTTTGGAATAATATTTGGTATACTGATAGTTGAGTTTTTAGACTTTACAAGTAGAGTCAAGGGATTGTAAGTGTCGTATAGAGGTATAATAATTTTTTTTTAAAAAAAAGACACATGGTAATTTTTTAAAGCTAGTCATGGAATAAAAAATATATACTGCTAGTGTACCAAATACTAACCCTTAACTTTTTTTAATGTTAAAATTATAAATATTATATATTTTTGCATTTTTTATTATAAATTACATACAATAACATATTATGTTAGCCCTAGTTTTTAAAATATTTTGATATAAAAAAGATAAATTATTAATTCTCACTTAGTCATATTTGAAATCAATTGATATAATCTTGTAAAATTATTTTTAAGTGTTTACAAACTCATTAAATGATTAAAGTTATAAACTTTTACAAATTTAGAGCACTTTTACTGATACAGGTGCATACAAAGAAGTAAGTCAAAAAGCAACCTAAGCATTCCTCCAGACTTCAATCGATACTTAGGGGCTCTTCTACTGATACATTTACAATTGTATCTGATAAGTGTCAAAAGTAACATATTTTAATCTCATTCTTAATGAGTTTTTGGGTGATTATTCAATTCAAAATGGTGAATTTTATGCTCCTAATCCTTTAAATTCATGTTTCTATACTTAGGAGAGCATTTGGGAGCAAAACGAGCGAAAACAGAGCAAAAATCAGATAATTGGAGAAGATTTCAGGAGCCATACGGGTTGGGCCTTCCCACACGGGCTGCCACATGACCATGTGCTAGACCGTGTCGATTTCGTAGGCTGTATTCTGAACACTCAGAAAAACACAATTTTTAGGTTTTTTTAGGCATTCTAAGACCTATAAATACCAAATATAAGAAGAGAAAGGGGGTCGTCAGAGTAGATTGAAGAAAACAACTCGGAAAATGCCATTGAAGTCGACTTTGAAGCAGATTTCCATCAAGATTGAAGATCTCCTTTTAATTTATTTGAAGTTTATTATGAGTTTCTTTATTTCTTGTGGATATACTGACTTTGAGATGTTTTTATTCGCGATTATGAACTAATTTTCTAAATATCTAGGGGAGATGAAACCTTTGATGAATTCTATCTTTTTATTTATGTTTTACGCAATAAATACTTGAATCTTATTCTCAGTTATGTGTGCTTAATTCTTGATTTAATATTTTCAGATTATTAGTTCATGCTTGATGTGCTTAATTCAGAGGATGAATAAACTCTATTTAAGAATAGATCTAGTATATAAACTTTTAATGTGATGCCATGACATTAAAAACCATAAAAAATGTGCCCAGCAAATACACCACTTGGGGATTTCTTTCAAGTTATTCATATAGAAATCAGATGAAGTCATAAAAATGGTGAAAATCATTGAGGTTTTAAAAAAAAAAGTCATAAATAATGTGCAATTTAAGTAACATCAAAAGAAAATGTCTAATTTAAGTGAAATCATGAATAATAAATTTTGAACAATGTAAGAATGAACATTAGATTGCAAAATTCTAGAATACATATAAACCATGATGAAAATAATTGAAGTCAGTCAAAAGTTTAATATATTTGATGATAAAAGGAAAGTAAATATTTATGATATGAATTTTCTTCACAATTATTTTATATGTTTTTCCTTAATGGATATTAAAATTTTCATATAATTAATCAGCTATAAGTCTGTATTGATATATTCATATTTGTCAATTTTTTATATCAATTTTTTTGGTATAGAAATGAATTATCATTATCTAAATTTGAACCTTGAATTTTGAATGTTAATGAAGAGTTCTGAATCATTTTTAATATTTAATATTATAATTCTTTCATCATAATTGATTATTTAATATTATAATTTTGTTCTTAACCACTTGCACATTAAAAATGTTGGCTTCAATATCAATTTTTAATATTATACTTCTTTCATACTCACGTAACTGATTACTTAATATTATAATTTTTTATAATTTTTATATAATGGAATTGATACGACTATTTTAAAAGAAAGAATTGTGTAGTATATGACAAATAATAAAATTTCAAAATGCTGACGTGTCCAAATTCTAAACCTTTCATATAAGATTATTTACATTAAAAATGTGGACTTCAATATCAATTTTTAATTTCACAATTCTTTCGTACTCACCATAACTGATTATTTAATATTATAATTCTTTATAATTTACATATAATGAAATTGATACAACTATTTTAAAAGGAAGAATTTATGTAGTATATGATGAATGATAAAATTTCAAGATATTTGACATGTCAAAATTCTAAACCATTCGTATAAAACTATTTACTTTTCTTATACAAGATTCCATGTGTTACATTTGTTACATTTATATAAGATTATTCTAAACCATTCTAATGTTGACCCCTACTATTACATTTGTTTAAAAAAAAAAAACCAAAGCACCACGTTATTAAAATCTAATTAAATAAAACAAATCATTACTACGTATGGGTATATTATTAATATTTAATTCCCGTGATTCGATCCCACGACATTAATATAAAGTAGATCATAACCAATGGGTCCAGTGGGGAGGATCCCTATATCAAACATGATGAGTTTAGTTGAGCAGTTGAAGTTGAAAAAAATAATAAGGTTTACGCAGATAGTCGTATTAGACTGCATGGTGCGAATCTTTGGTCACTGTAATAATCAACCTTTTTTCCCCACAATATTAATATCTTACCATTCTTTCGCTTTTCTTCCCAAACACTCGCCCAAAGGGAATTTACATAAATAAAGAAATGAAGACATTGAGCTAAATAACAACCATGATATGATATGATAGTATCTATCACCCAATTCTAACGTAGGCTCTCCCTTGTTTTTGTCATTGAAAGAACTTTCTTTTACTAAACAAATTTTTTTTTCTGAAGTGCATTCAAAATCTAGCAGGATTTGTGCATGCGTTGACAAATGCAATCTTATGAAGGAAGGGGGTTATATAACACTGCTTACTCTCTCATTTTTTCTGATCTTAACTTTCTTATATCTTCTTCTCTGAACGTACACACTTTGGTTTTCAGGTTCAGTTCTGTAAACAAATTCGAACACACCCCTCCCCCCCCCCCCAAAAAAAAAGAAAAAGGGTCGAGTTCAGTTTTTGGATTAGCGATCAAATTCAAGGTCTTCGCAATGGAAATAGTAAAGAAGAAATGGAAGAAAAACATGGTTGTCAAGGCCTGGGAAAGATGCTGCAAGACAAGATCGTCATCAATATCTTCCAACACGATTCATGTGGGCGTGGCTAAGGCAGCTCCAGAAGGATGTTTTCCCGTTTATGTCGGACCCCAAAGACAAAGATTCGTAATCAAGACCGAGTTTGCTAACCACCCATTGTTCCGGATGTTGTTACAAGGCGCTGAGCTTGAGTACGGCTTCAGCAATGAAGGTCCCCTTCTTCTTCCTTGCGACGTTGATATGTTCAACCAAGTTTTAGCAGAGATCCAGAGTGGAGATCAACAAATATTAACTCCCCTTTGCACCCCTTCTCCCCGTCGTTCAAGCTTCAATAAAGGCTATTACGGATCATATCAACTTCTCACTCCATCTTGAATGCTTAAACACTGTAGTTAATATAAATTACTGTGTGCTTTTTTGTCTTTTTAAGTAGGATTAGTTTTTAGGAAGGCCATGCAACATACAGCAATGTAAATGAAAATGATGTATTCTTATCATAGTTTAATACTAGTAAACAGCTTAAAGTCCACATCTCCACGATTAAGTTGAGCTGTGATCAAGTTATACCAAAAAAATAAAATAAAAACAGAAAAGAAAGAATCTTACGCTGGCTGAGCTGACTGCTGTTTATTCAAAGAAGATGACGATATATGTAATTGTCGGTTGCGATAGTTTGGGGTGTTACAAATACTTAGGATAACCATTATCCACCGATGAGTATGAGGATGACGAATGACGATGGTGCTTCTTTCTCAAGTCAATGAGCAATTCGCAGTTAAAGTGCGTCTCTGAATTTGGTCACATCCTAGTGCTGATATAATTTAATTTTTTGTAAGGATGAACTTATTTCCACATGTTTGAAATGAATTAATTTCCATTTTGTTATAGTTTCAAATTTCTTTCTCCGTAACCAAAGCTATATTCAGTTACTGGGGTCTACTGTATGAAGGTCTGGTATTGCATGTGTTTAGTACGTGCTAATATTCATTTTTAATGCATTTGGAGAATTCTTGGCAATATATCCATGTCTAAAAATATATCACATGAGAATTGAACACAAATACTTTAAGAAAAATGAAAAACTCATCGGTAAAGTGAAGTACAAAAAAAACCAATATAACAAAAGATACATTAGAACTGTTTAATGTCATAACGGGTACATACATATCATCCTACTATCAAAATACTAGGTAGTAATCGTTTTCGACCAATGAAGTGAGGCAAGACTGGTACAACTATAGTTTCGTCCCAACACATTTTACTAAAGCATTCACTGCCTAACTAACTACACAACTAAATACAACTCGAACAATTTCAATGAAGAAAATACAGATGAAAAAAAAAACAAAACTAAAAGGTCATGTAAGTTGAGGCCAGACCAACAATATAAGTTAAATACAAAATGAGTTGGTAACTCATGCTACAACCCCACCTATTTGAACATCTAAAATGACTACAATTTTATAACTGTATGAGACTAGCAAGAGAACTATGGAGGGTGATAAATTACCAATGACTGCAGATATCTCACACGTTCTTCATGGTGATATGTAATTCCTCAAGTATCATCGTTCCCATTCCCATCTTTATCCGCACCCTCACCTGTATCAGCATTCTCCTCACTTTCCTCCCCTTCTTCGTCATCAGACATGTTATTTATTGCTTCGGTAATAATATCCTTCACCTCAGCTTTTCTGTGAATCAAATCCAGATCAAAGTGCGTACCTGACATGATCAAATCTTATAATTAGTGAAGTCTAAAAATTGAAATTGTAACTCATATACATTAGAAACTAAAGGGAAAAATACCAAGTTGCCGAAGAATATCCGATAATGTTGCCTGCATCACAAACAGAAAAGCTTAGCACTACGGTCTCGATTATCATTTCATCTCCAAAGCTACGCAAATAGACACTACTTACAGTGTTGAAGTCCACTTTTTTTAGAATATCTACCACTACTTCATTTATCTCTTCCCTGCTAGGCTCAGCTTTTGGCTTCTTGCTGCTTTTGCCTTTACCTGTGGCTGCATAAGCTCAATTGATGAGAATCAAATCAAAAAATGCAAAAGAACACTTCAAATATCCCTGGCCTAGAAGATTTTCTTTTAATAATAAACAGTTAAACACATCAAAATTTAATAAAAATCTTATGAACAAAAGCCTGAGTAAACATGCAGAGTGTTTCAACGGTATAGGCGTATGTATAGCTAGAGAAATCTACCTTGAGTCTTGGTAGAAACCTTTGCTGGTGATTTGTTCGTTTGCTTCTTACCAGGAACCTCGTTTTTGGTGGAAAATTTAACATCATTAGAGCCTTCCTTTCCAACCTTTTGCTTTTTTGATGCAGAACCCTTTAATTTAGAGCCTGGAGTCCTATCACCATCACTAGCACCCTGTTTTGAAGTTGATCCGGAAGACTTTCTGCTAGATTTTGCAGAGGTAAGCTTCTTTCCAGATGCCGATGTCTCCTTAAGTTTTGAATCTGGACGATCCATTGCAATCTTTTTGGAGGTATTTTTATTGCTTGACTTCTTGGGTGCGTCTTCTTCTTCCTTTGAGTTAGTCTCTTCGTCATCACTCTCCTCTTTGACTGTAGTGTCAACATCATCCTCATCAGAATCATCTTCACTGGCAGGGGATTCAACATCTTCATCTTTTTCCTCAACTTCGGATGAACGCTTACGTTTTTCCCCACCTTGGGGTGTGCTTTGTCGCTTCTGCATTGCAGAACAGGGAACAAAATAACAAGCATCAAGCATTTTCAGTTGCCGAAATTTCCATACAGATCAAATATTAAGTAGAAACCAGCAAAGAAATAAGCATACGATAGAAACTTTATCATTTCAAGCAGCAGCAGCCAGCTAGATTTCTGCAGCAAGTCCTTATTTGAGAGTTTAAACAGAAAATATGTAAAATGGCAATGCCAACTTCACCCGAACAAAACAGTTCAAAATTTTGTTTCATTGAAAAAAGAAACATAGGCAAACCTACCAACTTGAAAATTGATTAAAATCACATTGATTAAAAGTAAAGGTTTGGAAACTTGGATTAAGGATAGACATTGCTTTAACCCTACAAACCCAAGAAAATCTGAGCATGGTTCTGTATGTATTTAAGATAAAAAACAAATAAATTCAAAAAATAAATACATGCAAAACAACCAGTAAGTAGGGGCAGGGTTAAAAAGATTACATAGGGAAGAAAGTACAAGTCTTTAGAGCACCATTTTGGATTGGCCAAGAATAATTAACGACACATAAAAAAAATGAGAATTTGACAATTTTAAAACTTTCATCCTTATTGGCCAAAAACCAATTTTGTCAATTTCAATCATAGCATTAAGGAAGGATTGAATTGGTGATGTCACATTAGACCCGTATCTTCTATGAAGATCCTAAATAAGAACCGAACTTTAACATTGAGCATAAATCATTTGTTCTTAGTGCTAATTAACATAAAAAAAAGTTAACCACATCATAAGAATTTTAAACCCAGCACTGAAGGTGTACGGCGGATTCAATAAATTTAAAAACTGCACAGCAATACATGCAGAAACAAGCACTAGTCCACAATCATTGATAAATAAAGTAAACAAAAAGACATGTATATATAAAATGGAACACAACCAAAGAGGACAAACCTTGGCTGATGTGTCTGATGTTTCACCAGAAGCAATGTTTTTGCTTGGTGTAGCGTTACGCTTTTTACCCTTCTGAAACGAGATGAATAAAAGAATCTCATTCAATCTCAAACAGACAGTAAATCATGCCAAATACTCAATAGCAAGCAAAAGATTATAAAATAACAGTGCACCTGTTCCTTTTCAGCAAGCAGAATGTCAGTTGTAGCATGGGGAGATTCCAGAAATTCCAACAATTTGGCAGAGAGTTCCTCCTGAAGAATGAAATGAGTTATTCTGAAATAAACAAGTATGCTTACTACATAAAAGCTGATATATTATACATATTTATATATATTTTCTTACTAACCTTTCTTACAGTGGTTCTCATGATTGGAATATTCAGCAAATCACAGAAATCAACTAATTTTTCTTTAACACATTTGTCAATTTTTTCCTTTACTTTTGCCTTTTGTTTTTCCTGCTGGGAAAAAAATGGGTATTAAGATTTTACTTAGTGAATAAATGTTATACATATAGTCAAAGCATACACTATGTATCTTAATTTAAACATACCTTACTACATGCAAGAAGAGAAACATGCAGGTGATGGACCACAGGAGAAAGAAAATAAAAATAAAAACCAACTTTTGTAAGATTAAAGCAAATACCTCATTCTCAACCCAAACATAACCTGAAAATTGGCCAATGTTTCTCTTCAATCTTTGAGGCTGCAAAGGCAAAGAAAAAAAGTACATAAAAAGGCATCATGAAACAACTAGACAAGATAACTTGATTACCTTTGCTTTCTTTCCAAAGAGTATCATATGGAGCAGCTGCAGATTATCATCATATTTTCTCTTCGACAACTTGAAAGCCACTGAAACAGTTTACAATATCAGAAGAAAAATAGGCCAGACTCTGCAGTAACAACAAAATTGAATGAACATAAAAGAAAGATTGCTTGATATAAATTGCCATCACAACAAAATGATTAGAATACGATCACCATCCAAGACAATTTGAGTCTCAAATATTAAATGAAAACTGCAACAGTTTAATATGCACAACTCTGGTAGCTAATTGAGGCAGTGGCGAAGCCGGGGGGGGGGGGGGAAGGGCAGGGGTTGGCCCTAAAATGGAAAAATTTTCATTTAGACCCCTTTATAATTTATAAAATTTTAAATTAATTATGGTAAAATTGCACTTTGGCCCCCACCCCAAAATGATGAAAAAAGTATTTAATCCTTTAAAAATTATAAAGATATAGGCCATTAAAATGGTGAAATTGCATTTTTACTATCGTAAAAATGTACAATCTAATTCCGGCCCCCTCAAAAAAATTTTCTGGCTTCGCCCTTGGATTGAGGGTTTAGAATCCAAGTATTTGCCAGCCTCTCAGGGAGCTAAGGTCTACATCAACCAATAGTTTTTCTTTTAAAGACATAACGATTATGACTTATGAGAACCTTTTTAGCATTGTTGCAATACTGATTATGCAATGGAATCAACCTCAAGTACTTCTTGCTTCTGTGATGTGATCAGCCCTAGGTGTGAAGCTCGTGATACCTTTTCTTTATTCAATTTTCCCTATTTTGTTAAAGAATTTCAGGTTACTTTTATCCCAGCCCCTAGCCTCCTAAGCTGCGTGGTATCACTTAAGGACTAAATATTTATAGTGGTTTTTTACTACTGTATCATCTAGTAAACACAAGTAATTTGAGCACATGTAAAACTCATACCAAGAACGGCAACCTACAATGAAACAATTTATATGAAAGTGAAAACAATTGCAGTCATCATCAACAAGAATTGGAAAGCTAGACCCAAGTATTCATCCATTTCCATTATTTATTAATACTTATTGAAGCTTAACCATAACCACACATGGAACCTGTATAAACTCAGTTTTAATACTGAGTTTGAATGTGATTACTAACATCACATTGGCAGGTTTTATGAAGACATATTTTTCAGCTTCATCAAAGGCGAATTCAATAACCAAAACTCAGATATTTTACAGCATCCAACACAACATTTGCTCTTCGGATAATGTTAAGAAGTACTAAGTTCAACAATTTCCTAGTGGTAATCACTTTGACTAAATTACATTACAGGTCGTTCATTGAATAACGAATAGAAGTACTGTCCAATCCCATGAATCTGATAGGAAATAATTCTAAAAAAAAAAAACCAGTTACGTACCATTTGGAATATCTTTAAGCTGTGTACCAGGACCCTGAAAGCAACACGAAATTCAAAAACAATAAAAACACTGAAGCCAGAAGGGAGCAAAAGAATGGGCAAAAACCAATCACACCAAAGAAAAAACATAATACCTTTTCAATTGACAAAGGTTTGGGAGTGGAAGACCTGGCAACAGATGGAACCGAGTACCTTTCAACGACTTTCCTTTCCCTCGTAGGCCTATCACTACTGGGCGTCATAGGCTCTTTCTTCTCAGCTGAACCTCGATTGGGTTTCCTGGAGCTTCGGTTTCGACTACTATCTTCTCCCTTCTTAGCACCTTTCTCTCTGTTCTCTTCGTTGTCTTCCTTTTCATCCTCCTCTTCGTTCTCTTCAACTTCCTTCTTTTCCTCACTTTCCCGAGAAACCTCTTTAGTTTCCTCCTTTTCCTTTTCCTTCTCCTTCTCTTCCCCCATCGGCTTGTTCTCGTCTGGGGTTTCCATCTCCATAGAAACCACCAATCAAACAACCAAAAACCTGAGTTTTTCCCCTAAAACCCTAAAACTGAAACAAACCCTCAAAGGATCAAAGAGAGAGAGTTAGTAGCCCTCGTGGTTGGTTAACTAGTCCAGTAAAATGAAACAAAATTTGGTGTTTTCACTGCTTTTTGGATTGAATTCAGGGGAATTGCGGGGCAAAATTCAGATAAGAATAACATTTCTTAGTTAGATCGAAGGTCAGAACTCAGAACGAGCGGGCAATCAAAAAACGGGGGAAAGCAAGTTTTGCTAATTTTTTTTCTAAATGGACTTTTGGTCGGGTCCAATAGGCTTTAATGTCTCAAACCCGTTTACGTCTGTTAGCTAACAGTTCAGATATGTACAAGAATCCGACAAGCCCATAGTTTTCGGGAACTGGCCCAGACATCGATCTTGTTATTATATAAACCTCAGTCGTTTCGCGTATACTTTGTCGTTCTTCGTAGGGTTTTCCTCCGCCGTTCGTAAAAGCTTGGAAGCAGACTAAAGTGGTGCAAAAAATGGTAAATCTGAAAACCCCATTTTCAAATCTCCAATTTCATTTCAATTGTTCTCGTTAAATATTCTTTTTTTTTCTTCTTTTTGATGCAGTTCGCTGAGCTTTTTATTGGTGTTGTGTTTTTTGGATTGAATATTGTATGAAATCTAGTTAGAGGATTAACATACGAGGAACTCTTAGTATAATGTTGTAAAAGGTTAGCATAAGTCTCTGTTAGCTAAAGAACTAATGTTTGAGTTGCTCAATAAGTTTTGAGAAATTTATCAAGTACCCTAATGAGCTAGAGAAATTTATCTATTCTTTGAAGAATTCTTTTTAGTGGGTGGTAATATAAGTTTAATGCTATGAACCTATTTATGAATTGATGTACTTGTTTAAAAGAGTTGATCTTTGTGTTCTTATTTGGTTCATTGGTAAATGCAGGGCCCCAAGCGAGGTGGAAAGGTGGCCGTCCCAGCCAAGAAGAAACAAGTAATTTTGTTACTGTCATCACCTGAGCGCCCCTCAAATAACTTGATTGTGGTCTTACTATCTGTTTATTATTTTTTTGATTTTGGAAATTAGGAGAAGGTTGTCAATCCATTGTTCGAGAAGCGTCCAAAGCAGTTTGGTATTGGAGGGGCTTTACCTCCAAAGAAGGATTTGCATCGGTTTGTGAAGTGGCCAAAGGTTGTCCGCATTCAAAGGAAAAAGAGGATCCTTAAGCAGAGATTGAAGGTCCCACCTGCATTGAACCAGTTCACCAAGACTCTTGATAAGAACCTTGGTACACTAAGACTTTCACCTGTTTCTGCCCCTCTTTTATTCCCTTCCGGCTTTCTAATGGTTGGGATTAAACCGCGGTTCTTTTTTTGTCATTGTAGCAACAAGTTTGTTTAAGTTGCTTCTCAAATACAGGCCAGAGGACAAGGCAGCCAAGAAGGAACGTCTCCTGAAAAAGGCCCAAGCTGAGGCTGAAGGAAAAGCCCCCGAGTCTAAGAAACCAATTGTTGTGAAATATGGACTAAACCATGTTACCTACCTTATTGAGCAGGTATCCCTTAAGTTCGGTCATACTCATAACCTTCAGTTTAGTTCCTGTGGTACCTTGCATTCTGTTTATATGTTAAGTTCCTAAAAATATTGGCTATGTTTACTATTTCTCGAACAGAACAAGGCTCAATTGGTGGTTATTGCTCATGATGTGGATCCGATAGAGTTGGTGGTGTGGCTTCCTGCTTTGTGCAGAAAAGTGGAAGTGCCTTATTGCATCGTCAAAGGGAAATCACGTTTGGGATCGGTACTTTTCTTTCAGATTTGTTTTTTTCTACCAATTATAGAATCGAGGTAACTCATATTTCTTTTTATACTACTGCAGATTGTCCACAAGAAAACTGCTTCGGTCCTGTGCTTGACCACAGTCAAGAACGAGGATAAGTTGGACTTCAGTAAAATCCTCGAGGCAATCAAGGTAAATCAAACCCCAGAGTATAAATAATATCTGTTCTTTCTATAATTCGTATAATTAACTCTGGCACTCATATTGCAGGCGAACTTCAATGATAAGTACGACGAGTACAGGAAGAAGTGGGGAGGTGGTATCATGGGATCCAAGTCACAGGCCCGAACCAAGGCAAAGGAGAAGCTTCTTGCAAAGGAAGCTGCACAGAGGATGACTTAAAAGATCACCATTGTTATCCTTCCGGTTGTACTTTCAGTTTTGTTTTAGATTTTGTTTAGATTAAATGGTCCTCTTTTTTAAGTAAAAGCTGCAATCAACTTTCAAACTTTAGTTTCTTTTCTTTTTTACAGAGGAATATTTATAGATTTCTGTTTGAACTTTCGAAATAACTTTCTAGCTACTGTTTTGATGAAAATTTGTGGGCTTATAATGAAAAACTATCAATTATGCGGTTGATTTAACTTTTCCATTTCCGGTTACTAAATAATGCTTCATTTGAGTGCATTTAAACTCAAGGTAGTTCAAACATTAATAATTAAGCTCAATTCAAATTCGAGTGTTAAAATAAGTATACTCATGAATTTACATGAGTAGAGTTTAGGATGGATTGATTCAAAATCTTAGGTTCATTTTTAGGTTAGAGTTTAGTTTTGCTCAAAAAAAATAGGTTTTGAAATTTTACCCAAATTTGGTCCAGATAAAAAATAATAAATAAGGTTGTATAATATTCAACAAAATAATAGGAAAATAGCAGTTTATGCCACATTGGATTATGCCCAAGCAAAAAAGTCTATTTAAGATTCAACTCATTTAGAAAACTGATTTTATTTTTTATCGAAACTTATTTTTTAAATCAATATTTTTACATAAACTTTCTTATTTTTGGACGGAACTTTGGACCTGGGCCCCTGGATGGGTGGCCCAACTCTAATCAGGCCTCGAAGACAGGACCTTAAAAATAACCTTCTTTTATGGTTATTACGACTTTTTCCAACATGCCATATATCTGTTCCGAGCAGGGATGCCTGCCATCACCAACCATGAATTCATGGACAACATTATCCACTTCAATTAAACTATGGCCGGGATTCCTCAATATCTGCCCATCTTTCATAATCTTTCTAATCCTAGCTACATCATTCCAGCGTTGCTTCACGGCATAAATATTCGACATAAGAACATAGTTTCCATCATTACAAGGTTCCAAAACCATCAGTCGTTCCATTGCCACCTCGGCTAGCTCAACATTGGCAGCTGCAGCACAGGCATTCAACAAAGTTCCCCACAAAACCGCATTAGGTTCCATTGGCATGTTCATTATAACCTCATATGCCTCATTCAAGAGTCCTGCCCTGCATAAAATGTCCACAAAGCATCCATAATGCTTGATGCCAGGCTCAATTCCGAAATCCTTTCTCATTGAATGAAAAATCTCCTTTCCTTTCTCCACGAATCCTGAATGACTGCAAGCAGATAAAACCGCAATGAACGTGATCCGATCCGGCTTTATTCCGTTCCCTTGCATTTCCCTAAATCTTTTAATGGCTTCAATCCCATAACCATGCATTGCCAGTCCCCCAATCAAGGCATTCCAAACATAAACACCTTTACAAGGCAGAGTCTTGAAAACTCGATAAGCTTTGTCAATGTGACCACATTTACCATACATATCAATAAGGGCAGCACCAAGCTTTGGATTCAAAAATATTCTCTTTCTATCAGTATATTCATGCACCCATTGACCTATTTCCAAAACCCCAAATTAGCACATGCCGAGAGTATACAAACCAAAGTCAATTCATTTATTTCGACCCCATAATTCTTCATTTGATTAAATAATTCAATCCCTTCTTTATATCTCTTTTGCTTCACATATCCTTTTATGATACCAGTCCAAGTAACCACATTTCTCTCGGGCATACTATCAAACAACAACCGAGCAGATCCGACATCACCAAAACAACAATAAAACGTCGTCAAAGAAGTTAAAGAATGAATCTCGCAACTAAATCTTTTGTCCTTGACAACCAGAGCGTGGACTCCTTTGCCCTGTTTTAGACCGCTGCAAGCCTTTAAAAGAAAGGGGTAAGTAAAATTATCCGCGTCAACCCCCTGGTGTCTCATTCTGATATAAAGGTCAATTCCATCATGGCCCAAGTTATTTGTTCCGTAGCATCTTATCATAGTGTTGAAAGCAAATGTGGAGGGCTGGGTTACTTGATCGAATACCTGGCGGGCGTAAGTGAGATCGCCGGAGTCAACTAAGGCTTGGATGAGTTTGGAAAGGTAGGTATTGGACTGGTGAAGTGGAGTTTTGATGAATTGCGCATGAGCTTGCTTGAATTGGATTAAATGGGTGCATTTCTTGAGGATTTGGAGATGATTTGGTTTGTTTGAAATGGGTTTTGCTAGTGGGTTTGGATCATTTGAGGGGGCGGGAAGATGAGCAATGAAGTGACTGTTAGCGGCCGAAATTGCGAGCATCTGGTTTTGGGATAGTGGTCAACTCAGTTGAACTTGAAGAATAAGCTCCAGAGGACTTTTAAAACTTACCCAACAATTAAATCCTTCGTTTGTACCCAAAAACAAAATCGTTTGTGGATTCTAAAATCGTCACTTACTTATACGTAAATTCTTTATATGCATTTCTTACTCTAATTTATATGTATTAAATATGTAAGGGATAATATAAATTTTTACTCCTAAACTTGACAATTAAATTCATTTTGGTCCTTAAAGTTAAAAAATATAAAAGTTTGATGGCATGATGCTCTTAGAATGCACCGCATTATCACTTGAAAATTAAACGACCTATAGAAATTTTTAAATGATAATATGGTACCATCTTAGAGTATTACATATAATGTTTTAATAATTTGACCAATGGTTGAACTGGTCAGATCACTGATTCCCGATCAAACGATTTGCTTGATTCAACTGTTATAATTAAATAAATGGTTAAAATTTCATGAAAAATAAAATCGATTCTCATTCTTGTCCCAATTTTCAATTTTCACCTATTTCAAGCAGTTTTTGATTCAATCAATTTAACCTCATTGTTTGGATCAGTATACCGATTGGTTCTTGATCCAATCAGTCTAACCAACCAATCCAGCAATATTTCAAGAACAATGTTACATCATCAAATCTTGACAGAATCCAAGTTAATGGATTAAAATGTATCCAGTTATCATGTTCAGATACCAAAGTGAACAAAAAGAAAGTACAAGTACCAAAGTAAAACTAATTACTAAGTTTAGAGGCAAAAAATTATACTATCCAAATATTTAATGATTCTTTTATATTTTTAAAACTTTTTTAAATTTATACAAACATTTTAAAAAAAATTATATATCTTATATAAGATTTTTAAACTGTTATTTTTTTATAGAATATTGGGGATAGTTTTTATTTATTTATTTATAAATTATACATCTTATATTTTCTTTTTAAATTTTAGATATTTTTAAAAGAAACGAAAGACCAAAATCCATAAAGAATAATACTTAGAATAGCAAGCCTTTTCTTATAATTGATGTCGAGGTTGGCATTATTTCTTACTTGCTTAAGAGGGGGAGAATAAAAAACTACGGCAACACTTTTAATCAATTCAAAAATGGTTGCTTTACATATAACTAACCTTATTTAATGGCCAAAAAAATTGCACATATCAACTTCTTCTCTCTAGAAGTCTTCTCTCGCCTGTTGTGTTCTAATGTTTTATGTTTCCATTTGTCTTCTTTTTGGCAGTCGTTGCCCCTTCTAATGAACGAGTTTATGTGAATCAAACTCAAATCATGAGGGTACTAATGTGTAATTTACCTCAGTTTGTAGTACACTAATTTTTTGTTCTTCAACATTTAAACTACCACTAATCAGTGGCATACATGTAAGGTTTTATCCATATAAACTAAAATATGTAAATTAAATGATCCTTTTTAGTGTTGATGTGGATTTATTTTGAACACTTGCATACAAAAAATCAAAAAAAAAAAAACTTCAAATGTTTATTGCATGGAGGGGTTATTATAGCTAGAAAGCGCAAAAGCCTGATATAGAATAACAGAGGTACAAAAGAGGTATAATATTAAAGTAATCCCCAGTGATACCTAGTAACTTGGCGTAAATTATAGCCAGCTTAACCAAACCTACCTAAATACATTACATACCACGCAAGTACAGTCAAACTGGTTAACCAAGAAGCTTGGTTTCAAATATCCAATGGCGCTGTTTGATGGGATTAGATTTCAAGTAACACTGCACCCAAGGCGGATTTCTAGCACCACCCATTATTGCCTCCCCATCTCTACTTGCAGGTACTCCGAGCAATTTAATTACCTTCCGTTTCAGTGCATCAGTGGATGAACAATTGAAAAATTCCTCCTTCAGAAATGCAGCAACATCGAATTAAACTATATTCATGTGGAATGCATAATAATATGCTACTACTGGTAAACTAAATAGTTTACAAAATCAAAAGCAGTAGATGCACCACTCCAAGTTTAACAAGCACAACAAGTAGGCATGTTTTGAAGGATTTCCAAAACCAACTTCCAAGATTGTCCTTCTCAAGTTGCTATGGCTCCAAAACAGCTAAAAAATTAACAATTTTCTTTTAATTTTAGGCAATGGCATCAGAGTCTCAAAACATATACTTGGTTTTCTATTCTTCATTTTCTTTTCCTTCTAGATTCACATTTTAACTATTCAATGAAGACCATCATTAAAAACTTGCAATCATGATCTTAGTTTGCAATATTGAATTCAAGAGCACATGTAAAATGATTTACACCACAAAAGTCTAAAGGTTACCACAAGATTTTTAAATATAATGTGCTTACCCCATTTTCAGCATGAGCATAAGCATGGATTCGGGCAGTTGGATCCTCTAGGGTAAACCTAACCCTATAAGCTCCACAAGGAGCGCGGAAATCCTCAACTCGCCATGGAATTACAGCAACAAATCGTACTACACACCTGAAATTATTTGTTTCCTGGAAGGTTACCCAAGCAACAAATAAGCACAACTCCAGTCAAACATTATTCCCTAGTTTTAATATGCTTCCATAGCCTTCAAGCTAATTCTCATATGAAACCATAACACCTTCAAAAGGATAAAACCATCGAGCTTAGTCCTCTCTATCAAAAGGTGGCATTCTCACCAATCAGTAATCTCACCAATTGCAGTAAAAAAGAGAAGACAACTATCTTGGCCATAAAAATAAAAATGCCAATTAGAACTACTACAGCTATTAAACGGCCAAACCTGAAGCAACCAAAATATGTAGGCTACAAAGCCCAAACGAATTAATGAAGCAAAAAAGATTCAAATTTCAACCGAGTTCAAAACAAACTCAACTGGAGCCCACCTAATCCTGACAGACCAATAATGTAGGTGCTTGCGTGTGAGGGAAGAAAAGAGATTGCAGATGATTCAAAATTCAAAAAAAGTTTCAAAGGTTTTGAGGTGTATTTTGGGCATAATCGGACCAAAAAGAGGTGGCTGGGAGAGTGAGAGGGTCCATCAATGTATAGTACATTTTGATTTTTTTTTTTTAAAAATGCTGAAGGGTATAATACCTTTTTACAAGTGAGAACATCCATCAATGTAGAAAATGGTACATCAATGCGTTTAACCTCTGATCAAGGGCATAATCATCACTCATAAATTTCAATAACTGCATCTAGGAGATTGAATCAAATATACCAATAAATGAGAAATAAAAACAAATTATATTCACATGGAACCTGTGATTTTTGATGGCCATGGACAGCTCCAGTATGGCATCCGATCTAGTTCACCCAATGATCGTTGATCACAATTGCTAACATGTACACATATAGAAAAAGAGTGAGATATTCAAAACTTCTGAAAAGAATTTCAATCAAAAGGGAATAAACAATCTATTTGTTTAACAAGGTGCTACATGCAAAATAATTCACCTCTGGCGCTCAAATATGAGAATATCATCATTTGGCATATCTCGGATCATTGAAGATGATGTGAACACACCATACCATAATCCTTCATGCATTTTGCAGAATACATGAAAAAATTTCATCCATTGATCAACTTTTAGCAGCTGAAGTATATATGTTACGCAGTCTACATCAAGGATCACTCTTAGGATAGTTCCAACAGTAGGAAATGTACATAGCACATCTCTCGATGGAGGCAGAGGCTCGAAATGTAGAGGAAGTGGATTGTGCAATTCATCTTCCAGCCTGTGGGGCATACTCATTAAATGAAAAATTTGTTAGATTACAAATAAATAAATAACTAGACATAGCAAGCATCAATATTCTACATGTGAAACTGAAAGCTGTTCAATTAGGCATAAATCATAAATGAAGTCATCTCTTTGATTGTAACAGAGTTAAAACTGTTGATAGACCAGATCTTAAGTTTAAGATACAGTGCCCCAAAGGGGTTGAGGAATGCACATGTTTCCCTATTGATGTAGTCCTCTTTTTATTTTATTTTATATTTTTACATCAAAGGAGTAACAAGTTAAAAAGAATTATAGTAACAGAAAACAGCTAACTCATCCAACACCTCACTTATTATGTATAAGTGTAAATGGCTATTTGAAGTTTTAAGTACTTGACTGAAAGTTGAAAAATACCGGTTGCTAGAAAATCTTTTGCCTAGAATCAGAACTATGGTAACTCATCGAGAAGGTCTAGATCCATACTATAGATACTTAGCTATAACAGAAGTTAAATACATAAATGCATGGTAGTGCAACCCTTGGAGAAAATGTCAGTTTCTTTTGCTATGTAAATTTAAAATTTTGGAAAGTTTCACCTGTACTTTTAATATAATTTCTGGTAAGTGGCAATGCTAAGGTTCTAAAATTACCAAACTCCAAAATCAGTCTAACAGTCTCCCTCATTGGGCATTTAGCCTAGCTTGTGAAAGAGCATTTCTACTCTAAAACTGAAGTTGGGTGTTTCGCAATCTAACTTCTAACATTCACAGCCTATCACTAAGATAATTTGGGCTTTCCAGACTAGCTTGAAACTTCTCCAAAGTGTCTCTCAAAGGTAGCAACAAAGGGGTTTATTAATATTTTAGACTTCTACTTTACCCTTTAAGCTGAATAGAAATAGAAAGAAATGTGCTTCATTAATAGGAGTCTATTTTGTGATGAATTAAAAACTGAGAGAACAATAAAAACTTACGTAAAATTATGATAGAAAGGCATCGGTTTAGTTATAGAAACAAATCTAGAAGAAAGTAGTTTCTAAATCCATCGACCATCTCAATTTACCAATATAATAAGTCATACCTCAAAGTAAAATGTCACTAAAAAAATTACATAATAGCTTATAGTCGATGAGGATTGATATTCAGCCGAAAGTCCAGCACGCCTTGCATAATGTAAACAATTAATTTCACAATTTTCATGGAATTTATTTATCCTCATTGTAGTACTTACCTAGTGCATTTTATCCTTTTTTTTTTCCTGATTCACAATTTGGAATGTAATCATACAAGTATTTCAGAACTTTTTTAAAAAAAAAACTTCCACAAGCTGTCCCTTTTTTCTTTTTTTTTCTTTTTTATTTCATCTGTTGATGGCATTTAAAAAATTTTCTTAAAAAAACAGAAAAACATCTTTCTACATTCTATAATGCTTCTGTATTTAACACCATCTTAGATTCTCTTTCACCAGTTTCTGAACAACTAAACTCAAATAACACTTTCTACAGCTGGACCAACCAGGCTATAGGAGTTCAAAAAGATTATTTATTCTATTTTAAACGGACAAAATTATTTACATGTTGCTAAGGCAGTTTCCTATTTAAGACTCCAAAATCCAAATCTCTACACGACAGGGAATTAGTCTTTAAAATTTCCATAATATCTACATGATTCTATATTATAGTAGGTTTCGCACTAAGGAAATTAAAAGTATGTTATGAAAGCAAGAATGCCTAACATTTTGCCCTCTTGCAATCTTTTTCTTTTCTCATCATTTTCTAAACCTCTGGAAATTATGTTTTTACAACCAGATCTGGTTTTTTCCTTTACATGTATATATCAAATTTCAATAATGTTAACAAGTTACTCTCAGTAACCACAGAATGTAGCATCATAAATAAATTAAGCCCAACACTGTTCAGCTAGGCAGCATAGTACCCACAACTTTCTTCCTCAATCGCTTCCCCGTACAACCCTAAACAAATCTTGCACCAATGATCAGACCAATTTATCCTATTAAATCTGTGATGTCCTAACTACCAAAGCATTCCAGAATATATTCTTCACTTTCAGCAAGCCAGACAGCCTTAGGCCTGACCCTTTCTACCTTTAATCAACCTAGTAAAGTCGCCAGACTAAACTCTATCGCCCATTTATAGATCTCAAGAGACGTAATCTTCTTAATGCATGGACAGGATAGGGTATCACACTGAATCAGAATAATTGGCTTCATGATAATACACCATAACTTAAGCTTCAAAATTTTCTTCTGAGAACTCTTGTAAGTCATTAAAGAACTAACCGAAACTCTAACTACATGCATCTGCAAAAAATATAGCCAGGCAACCAACTGCCTGCTTTGCGGTAATTTAAGCTCAACACAACTTAAAAGAAACAAATTTGTGAACAGCAATCCTCTTTTATCACAGCAGATATATAGCGTAATCTCAAGTTAAAAACACTCATTACCATAAATGTGACTTAAGATTCTTAATAGCAAAGCAGAGCCTTTCCAATCATACAATAGAGATAACAAGCCAATGAGCTCCATACAAAGATAAACAAAAAACCACCCTTTCAGGAGAAACAACCGAGCCAACAAAATGCCACTCCCAAAAGATATAGAACACTGCACCTGTTAGTAGCCTCCTAATCATCTTTACCTATGCTAACGTTTCCTTTCAGCAGGAAAGACAATTTAATATGACCACAAAAGTCAACTGCAACTGATTGATCCAATGAAATCGAAGGCATTGAAGTGCGAGCAAATGCTTGTTGATAGATGAGAATTCATATATAACCATGTGTCAATGATACCATGTAAAAAGTAGGAATGCTTCCACCAAATCCTAGCGTTTGCTTTACAGTTAAAGTTTTAAATAGAGGAGCAATTAAAAAGATACCAACTCACTTGTTATAAATACTGATAGGTGGAGCATCCGTTCCATCCCAAAGAAAAATCATCCACTTATCATTAGTAGTTTTGCTTATATGAAGTACCTTAGTAGGGCCAAACATTAAATATCAAGATGGATCAGCACACCTTGAAATAATCAAGCAGCATAAAAATATGATTACATTGGACACAGTTGAACATACCAAGTACATAAATATAACACATGAAAATCAAAGATACGGATCAATACCTTGCAAGCTAAATTTACACAAACCACTCGGTCGATCTCCCTCAACAATGAGAAATTTGGCACTAACAAGCATGAAAAGAAAAGGTGAAGCTTCTTATGGGGTGATGGAAATGACCAGATATTTGGCATCATAATTAGAGGACAGAATCACATAAAAAGAGGCATTGCACATGCATGACTTTTGATCTATATAAACATAGAACCAAAATGCCAATGCAATGTTTTAGCATATACAAAATCAATATCTTGCAGTATTGAGATGTAATATATAGGTCTGCGTTGTGTGCCAGAACTCTTAGAAGTTAGAAAGGTATACTCAGGAACAGTCCTTTCCAAGTTAATTCCAAAAAGGTGGACTTACATGATAAACAGTACTGGTTATAGAAGTTCCAGGAGAAGCTGGTGCAGTGTTAACTACCACTATGTTAAACTGTCAATCTAATCCTCATGTCCAGCCACGTTCAGCCCAGTACTTAAAAAAGTTAAAACGTCAAAAATTATTACTCAGTCTTCTACAGCCCATTAACACTCAGGCCCACCCTGCGATCTTAAAATTATTACTCCTAAGATATTAGGACAGAGACTCACTAAGCACTCTCTGCATGTTTATACCTAATGCATTTTAACTAGCATCTAGTGCAGTGGTCTCTTCAACTACCATATGTTTCAAACCTTAGAGCACAAATTGAACTAAAATCAAGCTCTATTAAATTGTAGATGCAATCCCGAAGGGCTTCAAGAATCAAGGATGGGGGGAAGAAATCAACCTCAGTCTAGTGGATCACCTGTAAAAATGGTTGATTTTAAATAGGGAAAAAACTTAAATTGTGGTTGATTTTAAATAGGGAAAAAACTTAAATTGAACACCAACCAGAAAAAGAAAATAAGCATGGGATCTAGAAAGGAAAATTAACAATATGAAGTTTCTAAATTTTCTAACCAAAGCATGACAATACAGTGGAACAAGCAGCTTCAGAAAAGCATATTACTCCAACCATATACTTTTGTTATAGGCATAGAGCACTCACATATAGATTGATATCAATTAAGAGATAATAATTATTAATACTTAATATGCATATAACCCACCAGTTAAAGGAGAAATATTGATCACACTAGCCAATAAAAAACATACCGTCAATGACCTCTGAACTTGCTAACCATTTTCTCAGGCTTGCTATTCTCCTTTCATCATGTTCTCTCGCATGAAATCTTAAAGAAACTTTATAAGGATGGAAACTATCACCATCTTTCCCATCATATAAAGCAAATGAAGAAAACTTGTTGTTGAATATAGCATATACATCTCCTTCATGAACTGTCATCTGTAGAAGTAATTACCTTTTTCAAACTAGATTTATAAAACACCATTTATGGAAAATGAAAAATATGCGTCTAGAAGGCAATACAATATTTACCTGATTGACAACTGTTCATACAACAGAAATACTTCATAAATGCTAGACATTAAGACTCAACAAGGCCAAAGCCAATAAGCTTGAACTTTCAGGATAGTTCTTTCTCACATGCAACCAAAGCCTCTTAACTACTAGCCATTAGACTAAAAAATCCTTCATGCCTCTATATGGTTATAAATGGACTGCAATCATGCAAGTTCGATTGCCATCAAGTTCAGTCATTCAATATTAAGGTCATAGTTCATATCAATCACATATTATTTCAAGTCATTTTGAATCAAATCATGTCAGATCATATTGGGTTTGTGTTACTTCATAAATTAAGTTCTACAATATTGCAAAAAAACAACTAAGGGACAAAATCATAAAGTATTATCATTTATATATAACACCATTTTTAATTTAACAAATAAACTAAATCATATGCTATTACAATTAATCAGGAAAAAATTATCACACAACTTAATTCACAAAGTTCAATCAAAATAGTATTTAGTTGCCTTGGATTTAAATTTTTTACAACTAATTCCTAAAGTGTTGAGCACTGTTGGGCCATATATTTCTTCCTGAAATTTTTACCTATAGCTCTTTGCATTTTTTTCATAGTTATTTTCTTCTTTTTAAACTGTGTATATATTACATGCTTTGAGATTAAATGTGAAACATTTAATTTTACTTCACATATTTGGCTTGTACACCATTCAAGTAAACTTGTATCATTCCAGGTATCAAATCAATTCAAGTTCGGTTAAGTATCATTTTGTTCAAGTTAATTTAGATGTCAGGTCATTTTACTTTTGGATTATTTCCAAATCAGATAATCTTATCTTGGATCAATTTCGCTTCAGAGTTAACTATTTCACTCAGTTTTGATTTATAATCAAGTTCAATTCAAGCAAGTTGAGTATGCAAGGTTTGCCACCTCTAGCAACAAATTTTCATCAAAATGTATGTGATAGGCCTGTGTTTGACCAAATTGGAACCCAAGGAGCTTGTGCATTTGGGAAGTGTGCGGAGAACGAAATTTTTTAATTTGAGTAGATGTAAGACGAGCTAACCTAAAAGGTTATACTATCATGTAAGGGAGCACTCTCATATGCAAGCCCATTGACTCATGCAAGTGAAAGGGATAGCAAGGATTATGCATAAACCGCCTTATTTGTTTTATTACACTTTATTTATCAAAATTAGGGCAAAATGTTATACCACAAATTTAGAAGGCTCTAATATCAATACAAAAATATGTCAACCTAAAAGCTCAGTTTAATAGTCAAAGACCCAAGAATAGGTTTATGATTTTATCTTCAACAACATAATCAACAATCATTCTTATAGAGAACAAACTAAGAAGGACAACTCCATTTCAACAAAATGCAGGAGAGTAGATTTTGTTATACTTGTCGCAAATTAATATGTTGTAGATATAATGAATTGAACTTGATTTTAGTTTTCAATCAAATTAAAGCAACCAACAGAGTCTAGTCTACAAATTGAATTGTCATAACTTTACATGCTTGCATAATGAAATCTCAGTTAGAGGTTAATAAGTATGTGCATGAACTACAACTCAAAATAAT
The DNA here is from genome assembly GCF_007990345.1 of Gossypium hirsutum. NCBI lineage: Eukaryota > Viridiplantae > Streptophyta > Magnoliopsida > Malvales > Malvaceae > Gossypium > Gossypium hirsutum. Next base: position 100,144,302 of record NC_053435.1, on the reverse strand, counting down.
ATTCTTATAATCTAATAAAGAATCATATATAAGAAACGCATCAATACATTTTCACATTAAGTCAATATTCACCAAAGATTAGCCCTTTATACTGATTTCAAGCACCATGTGCTATTTAATGGCTAAATGATACACTAAAAGAAACAGGGGGCACTCAAGACGGAGAGGGAGAGATATATGACTTCTAGCAGCAAATTATTCTCAGCCAGTTCAAAAATAAATAAGAGATGTAGTTGCTTTTATAGCAAGCTTCACAGGATGCATAAGAGAATCCTCAAGGTATCTACTTTTAATTGCTGATGCAAATTATGCCCTTTAAAGCAAACGTAACAGCATATACAAAAAGTAATTATATGAGTTTATCTACAGCCAAGAAGATTAAACTTTGAACCTCACATGGCTAAGAATGTTAGACTAAATGTCTTTGTGACTCTGTCATTCAACAATAACATCTAAGAAAACGTGATCAAAATTAATCTCAGAAACAATTAAGATCATTGTGGCAGTAAACAAATAGTTTGGTAAGATAAAAGATTTTACCCTTTTGGATGTCAAGGGCGAAAACAAAGTTTGATTCTTCAACAACTGAGAGTCTTTTGTTCCATCCAAATATAAGTTTCTTTGGTAGTTAATAAGACAGTAATTTACAGCTATATTGGGTCTCATATCTAGGTTTTAGTAATTTTTCTCTCACTGAAGTAGGCCTTGATATTATTGTCAATAAGACCTTATCTTGATTCTAGTCGGGTAAACAGGATATTTCCAAGGTCAAAATTTTAAATCACTCTTAGTTCTAATCTAATGACAATCTTAGTCCAATTATGATCAGTTAACATTTGCTAAATACTTTAGACGTTCATTTTGGTAGAGTTGATTTTAAGAGATATTTGAGTTATTGATGAGTCATCCATGAAACTATTGTTTTAAGTGATCTAAGTTATATGCGGTGCTCTTTCTTTTTCTGTCAGTTATCTCATTTTTAGCTAATCTTTTCTTTTTCCTTCCTTCTTGCGTGAACTAATAGTCCAATATATAAGCAACAGAGTTTCTTCTTCCATGGTTGCATACTTCCCCCATTCTAAAACCTAGCTGACTTCACAAATTGTTAAAACATTAGTGGCTAGATTCTTCTCAACTAGTCTTCCATTCTCAATCACTTTATAATTGCAATCCCCTAAATCCCCAGAAAAAAAAAGTTTTAAATCATTTTATATCATAAGCAGCAAAATGCAGATTGAATTCATAACAGATTTCAGAAAAGAATGTCAGTGCTCAAACTCCTAGAATCCTTAGTATTATACATCCATTCATGCTTAAAGCCACACTGTGTATATCATATGTGAAATTAGTTGAGAAATACACATTAGAACTATTCCAAATAACTAACTTGCTGTGAAAGCCCATACAAATTCAATTACAAGGTAATAAAGATGAATTATCGTGAGTGTTAGCACTTGTCCGCTCACTTCTTCCTAATCTTCTTTCACTTGTTTAACTGAATTTATAATTTTTCAAAAAAGAAATTAAAGATGAAACATGAACTGACCAAACACAAGTAATTTTAAGGAGGACAAGAAATGACACTTTGGAATTATCAGAGTATACCGTGACACGTGAAAGTTGAATAATATCTCCAACAGATGCAACAAGAGGAAGACCGTCGATTTCTTGAGCAAATACATGCACAGGAACCCAGAACTCGGAATGTGACTCGTCAATTACTTTTAGCTTACAAAAATAATCTGCAAACGAAACAGGAATTCTGGCTAAGCAAAAAAAGTTCAGAACGATCAGAAATACGATCAAGAAGATTAGAAACAAGAAAAAGAAAAAAGAAAGAATTCAAGTTCCGCATCTATATAACTTTCATAAAGAAATAGTGAGGTACTCGGACGAGTATGGAAGCAACGAGGTGAGTACAAAGAGTTATCATATTAGAACAGAAGGTAGGAAACAAGAGAGCAAAAAGGAGGAAAGAAAAGGTGGTGGGTACCGGTGCCTTTGGTTCGCTGGGGCAGAGTGAAGTCAAGAATGACGGAAAATAGGTTAACTTTCTGGTTAATGCAAGTAATGGCGTCCTTTAGCATAAGAAACTGGTAATCACCCATGTCTCCAATCCCTCTCTGAATTTCTGCTGCTATTTGACAAATGGTTTAAGGAAGGCGGGGTTGTGTATTTGTGTTGAGAGTGAAGAGGCAGCATGAGTGATGGGCCAACTACCACATTAATTGTTGGGTCTGGCAGGAAATGGGGGAGCATTTATTAGTCCTGATTTAGGGCTTAAATTAAAATGAAGGAAGCTGAGGGTTTGGGCCTTCGAGCATGTTGTCTCTTTTTGTTGAGCCTTTCCCCTTCCTGTTATTGGTCCACTCTAGCAACTTGTATTGGGTTTGTGAAAAGGCTTAATTAATTGAATATAAGTGTACAAAAAATTTGTAATATAGACCATTCATTTATTATTATTAAATTTAATTTTTCGGGTATAAATTTAATTTTTTATTAGATTCGAAACATTTAACTGAAAATCATATCAAGATTGACTTAAATTAAGAATATATCAAATCAAAATCGATCAACAATAACTGTTGTTTCGTTCTGTTATCATCTCTAATTGACACATGTACATTTTTTTCTTTCTCTTTTTTTTATTATTATTAAATCAAATTTGACTCTTTTATTGTTTTATATTATATAAAAGATCAAATTTCAATTTAATCATTATATTATACTAAAATTTAAGATCTAATTTTTATATATAGTTTTTTTACATAAGTTGTTACCTTAACATTTATAATGTTATTAGTTAATTTAAATATATTATTCTAATTAAAATGTTGACATGATTTTTAAGAATTGTTAACACTATTGAAATTCTCTAAGCCTTCTTTGACATGTTATATGATTTTTTTATTTACCTTATTAACATAATGGTTGAATTTCAATTCTAATTCTTTTATTATTTTAATTATATAAAAATGGTCAAATTTTAATTTCAGTCATTATACTACATACGAATTTGAGATTTAATTTAACTTTAAATTTAACATAATTTAGTACTTTAACATATATAAATTTCACTAGGTAATCTAAATTATTTATTTGATTAAAATACTGAATTGAATTTTATGAATTGCTAATACCATTGAATTTCTTTATTAAATTTATTAAAATATCACTTTTTGAAATATGATTATTAAGTAAATTTTTTTATTTTAATTTTAGAATGTGACACTAATAATTTAAAAATATATATTAATAATTGAAGTTCAATTTTTAAATTTAAAAATTGTTAAGATTAGATAAAAATATATATTATTAAAAATTGAATTTTTAAAATTTTTAGACTAATAATTTTAAAGTTGTTTGATTGTTTGTGATATTTCTCCAAGTAATTCAATTCAACCAAATTGATTTTTGAATTTGAAAAATTTTCATTTAAATTCAATTACTATCACGCACTGGACAAGCGAGATTACGATTGGTCGGTGACATTAAAGAGTGGAACCGGTTGTTGTAATAGAAAAACCCATTCGCATTAAAAGTGATTAACAGAGTAAATCCTGAATCGGACCCAAAAAAACCGAGAGAATCCAAATTCCAAACCTCACCAACGACCCGGGAATGGAGAACAAGCCTAGACATGACCCGAACCCGGATTCAAATCGACCCGAAGAACCAGAGCTCGACCTCTACACCATACCGAGCTACTCCAGTAAGTTCCTCCTTTCTAATTGATTAATCAATATTCCCCTTCTCCAAAACCCTAACGAAAAATCTCATTTCTTTCTTCTTCTTCTTCTTCTTCTTCTTCTTAGGTTGGTTTGCTTGGAACGATATTCACGAAACAGAAAGGCAAGCATTGAAAGAATTCTTCGAAGGCAGCTCAATCTCAAGAACCCCTAAAATCTACAAGGAGTACAGGGATTTCATCATCAACAAATACAGGGAAGACCCTTCTCGCCGCCTCACTTTCACCGAAATCCGCAAATCCCTCATCGGAGACGTCACTTTACTCCACAAGGTCTTCCGCTTCTTGGAAACCTGGGGTTTGATCAACTTCCTCGCCCCGCCTCCACCCCACGAAGGTTCCGAGAACGATGATAGGGTTCGGGTCGAAAACGGGGCCCCGAATGGAGTCCGGGTCGTCGCTACTCCTAATTCGTTGCGGCCGCTTTCGGCGCCGGTCGTTAAGGGTAAGAACAGTGGTGATGGGGTTGAAGAGAGTGGAGTCAAGTTGCCTCCCCTGGCTTCATATTCTGATGTTTTTGGTGATTTGAAGAGACTACATTGTGGTAGTTGTGGAGATAATTGTGATTCTGGGTACTATGAATATAAAAAGGTAATTCATTTTTTAAAATTTGAAAGATTCTTTTTGCGTTTAAATTTTGTGTGGAATTGTTTTTTTTATCTGTGAATTATCCCAATGAACAATGGTTTGCTTATAGATAATTTGTGCTTAGCATTTAATATGACGTTTCTCCAAGTAACTGGTTTTATAGGTGTAATCATACGTTTCTTCTTCCAGACTTAAAGTCTTTTGTATTAGCTTTTTATTTGTTAGATTCTTATCAAATTCATGTTTGATTTGGGACGCTGTAGCTTGGTTATTTGGGTGCCAATTTGTCTGGATATATATATATATGTATTCTGTGTTCGTTGTTGTAATTACCTGCACAAAGCTGAAGGCATGTAGTCGACTTGATTGTGTTGTGAAGTTGAGTGATATTTGTTTTAATGCATCTGCAGGATAATTTCATAGTTTGCGATAAATGCTTCAAAAATGGAAATTATGGCGAGGATAAGTCTATGGATGATTTCGAGTTGAAAGATTGCCATGAGAAGAGTGCTGCCAATGGTACTGTGTGGACCGAAGCGGAAACTCTTCTTCTTTTGGATTCTGTTCTGAAACATGGGGATGACTGGGATCTTGTTTCTCAAAATGTTCAAACCAAGTCTAAACTTGATTGTATTACGAAGCTCATTGAGCTGCCTTTTGGGGAGTCTTTGATAGATTCTGCCAAGGGAAGGGGCAATTCCAGCGGTACAAGTATGAGCATGAATGGCATAAAACCAGTTGTTGTTCCTTCATCTGAGGATCAAGAGAATATTATAAACGAGGATCAAGGTTATGATGGTGCAAATGAGAACAAAAAGAATGGGGATTCTGAGAATCAAGAGCCTCCTTTGAAGAAAAAACGCACTGCTTCCACTTCAGATGCTGATAGTTCTCTCATGAAGCAGGTAAAATTGTACCAGGTTATGTTACTTATACATGATGCCTCCATTTTATCCAAATTTATGCTTTTCTCATATATTATAAGTTTATTGCATATATAAAGACAAGCATTCTTTAAAGATTTTGGTTATACATTAATTGATTGTGTTTACTACAGATTGCTCGCATCTCTACCATGGTTGGGCCTCAAATCACTGCTGCTGCAGCTGAAGCTGCAGCTGCGATGCTTTCTGATGAAATGTCTTGTTCGAGGGAAATTTTTTATGGTGATCATATTGATTTAACTAATGGGTCCCTATCTCCTTCAATTTATCAGCAAGAAAGGTTGTTTAAAAGTTAATACTGTTATTCTTATTTTTCTTTCCCTTTGCAGCTAAATTTACTGTTAGCTTTTTTACATCAGTATGGTGTTTTGAAGTATTCGATCTCTTATATGTTTTAGAGCTCATAATACTGAAGAGTCAGAGATAAAGGAGAGGTCTAATCCATCAGGTATATATACATTTGAGTACAGTACTACAACATCATTTGGCAGTTTTGGCTGAAGAACCAAATTATGTGATCAAAAGTAGATATTGTTCATATTCCTTCTACTGAATTATTGCCAGCGTGTTCATTTATCAGTCAGCACATAGACATAGTTTCTTTAATATTTCAATGTTTTTGATTTGTGCTCTACTTTTTATCTTTTGCACATTCATAGTCGGAGTCCTTCCATTCCTAATCATCATCATAATTTGTAAGAAAATAGACTCTATTGCAGAATCTCAAGAGACACATCCGAAGAAGAGCGACATACCTTTACCATTGCGAATTAGAGCGGCAGTTGCAACAGGTCTTGGAGCAGCAGCTGCTCATGCCAAATTATTAGCTGTGCAGGAAGAGAAGGAGATTGAACATTTAGTTGCAACCATAATCGAAGCACAAGTGGGTTGAAGTTTCTGTTTTCACTTAATGTTTATCATGAAGCTATTTGATTTATCTTTAAAGTCATGCCTAATATTTTGTCTTTTCCTTGAATACAGATAAAGAAATTGAACTCTAAAATCAAGCATTGTGAAGATGCGGAGCTTCTAATGGAGAAGGAATATGCTGCAATCGAGGGACTTAAGGAGTATATCCTTGGAGAGCGGATAAATATCTTACGAACAACGTATAATACTGGTACATCTAAATTGTTAGAGTTACAATCACAAACCAGCAACTTAAGTTAACGTGTTTTATAGGTCAGGGTAGTGAAGCAAGAGATGCCATTAACATCAGAATTTAGGGTTTTCAGTTAATGCTTTTGATTAGTATCTTTAGAACCTCGTTTTAATATCCATGCAATTACATCTCTTCCCTCGATTGTTGTTAGTAGGAATTAAGGGCAATTAAATAACGGCATTTGTAACATTTGCATGATAAAGATTCATTGTTTCAATGTTTTGGTAGAAATTGAAGTAGCTTTGCATTTTCTGGTCATGTTTCTTTTGCATTTAGCAATGTTTTGAGTTCGAGTTTCAACATTTGTAACATGTTTGCTTATTTCCGAACTATGCCCTCTTCGGATATCGGGTAAGCTTTGATTTGTTTATTGTGCTTTCGAACTGGTTAGCTTCCATTCTTCTGGTGACAAGTTTTCCATGTCTGTTAAACTGCAAATAGTATCAAACAATTGCTTTGGTCGATCCAAGGGCCTTATAATTACTACTTTTATAATCTTTAACGCTGAAAATCTGCATTTTAGAATTGAATTGAAAAGAGGGATTTGAATCCCAAACGCATAAATTGCGTGATAATGGACCTTAAAAGAATTGAAGTTGGTTCAGTTTATGATAACAACGTGACAATTGACATTTTAAGTGTGATCAAGACATGAATTCATACTATACATAACTAAGATTATTTCTTGGAAAACAGTGGGCCACTAGTAATTCTAAAACAATATAATACTTCCAATCACAACCCCAATATTTTCTCACCATTATATTCTTGCATGCATAAAGTAAGTAGACTTTTTACTACAATTAAAAAGTACTCGATGTGTTGATTAATATTTGTATTTTTATTTTTAAGTGCATCATATTATACTTATTATTCTAAGCTGCAACATCAGAATTAAAAGAAGAAAGAAAAGAGAGAGGGAGTATTATTTCTATTTATATCGATATACATGTCCACGTTTTCCACCTATTATAAAAATAAAATAAAATCAGACATATATGTAAACATTTACTAACTTTTACCATTTTTAAAGTGAATCTTACCAACCTCTTTTGTATTACCATTTACTTACTTTTTTTTAATAAATAATTATTTCTATTTTTTGAAATAAAGTTTTACCAACTTTTATATACAATTCAGCAGTATGAAACTTGACCACATTTATTCCCATAAAAAACAATTTAATCCTTTCAACCACAACCCCGAATCTTGTACAACATTATAATCTTAGCATGTAAAAAGAAAGTGACTCTTTGAATCCTTATCTATGCGATTTAAATCTATTTCATCCTCAAAACCTTTAAGTAGTAGTCCTCTTATCTCTCTCTCTCTCTCTCTATATTTGATTTTTACCATCTTCAAAAGTTTACAAAGATTTTAAATAATTTCAATCAATGGAGCATCAGCCCTCATCCAAAAGAGTTACTCGCTTGTAGAATAAAATTGGGAAGAAAATAATTTATGATTCTCTTCGTATTATTTTAGGTAATTAAATTGGAACTATATAATTTAAGAGTAAAATTGTATTTTTTATAACATGATAACCTATCAAGTGTCAACAGTTTATCGTGACAAATGACTAAAATTTAACTATTTCACATTGACTGATTGAGTCTTAACTCGATTAGCATCAGTATTGTTGCTAGTAAAGGAGGATGTGGATTTGAGTGCACTGAAACACATTATCCTCCTATTTATGAGTTAAGGAGGGACTGTGAATAGTTCTAGGTATCATGTAAAAGAGAGCAGATATGATCAAAACCTATAATTAATGAAATTATTATATATAGATATATATATATAAACTAAGACACGTTGGGTTACATTCCAAAATTGTAACACGAACAATTATTATTAAAAAATCTTTAAGTAATTGGTAATTAAAAAAAAAGTTAGTAAGATTCATTTCAGAAATTGTTGGTAAGGCTTAAGTAAATGTTTATAAATAAGTCTAAAATTTTTATAATATATGAAAAATATGGACATGTGTATCTGTTGAGGTAAGTTTTTGAAGTGAGTGGTTAAATGCTAATGAAAATACGGTTACTTGTGGTCAATGTTAAGGAGTTGAAAAGTGTTCTACAAGGGCATAATATAACATTAAAAAAATAGATATTTTAAAAAAAAGAGATGACGCTTTATAAGACTACTTATGAAATAAAAAGAGTACAATTATGGTGTAATACCCTGAACATTTTTACAGTAAGATATTATCCTTGATATAGTAAAATAAGGAAATAAAGTGACAAAAAGGGAAATTTTGAGTTATGTCAATATTGAGAAGTATATTATGATATATTAATTCAAGAAAGGATTAAATTGTAAAAGTGAGAAAAGTTTTGTTGCACAAGAGTAAATATTCATAATTTGAAGGGTTAAAGTGTAAATATGAAAAAGTTGAAGGACCAATAGTGTAAATAATTTAAGAGTGGAATGATCTAGAAAATAAGGAAAATGGATGAATTAGGACCAAATGGAATAGATGAAGAACTATGAGGGACTAAATTGCAATTTTACTAAATTAAATGATGACTCAAGGATGAAATTTTAAAAGATAATGAAGGGCAAAATGGTCAATTGGAAGAGAGAGAAATCTAGAAAGTAAGAATGATGCTAGAGATATTTTGATATTTTATAATTATTTAATTAGATAAATATTATTTTATTAATACTTTAATAAGATATTTTATTATTATTTTATTAGTATATAAAGAAAGAAAGATGAGAAATTCTCATCCATATTTTCCCATGCACTAACGTGAGAGAAAGAGAGGAAGAAAGAAAGTTTTGCTTTCTTTACAATTTGGTCCTTTTACCAAAAATTCACCATTTTCACTCAAAAATCAAATGAATTTCCATAGCTACCAAGAGACAAAAATGTTAAGGAGAGCATGGGGAGTTAGAATATCAAGTTGGATTCAAGAAATAGAAGCTGGAGGAGAGAGAAAATTAAGTTAAAGATTAGTATCAATAGAACAAGGTAAGTATATCAAGATTTCAATATGTTTTTAAGTTTGTTATTATTGACAGAGCATGGAAATAATGTTATAGTAGAGTTTTCTTACATAAGGTCCTATGTTTTTGATATGTTAGTGAAGATAAAATAAGAGAGAGTGATGAGAAATGGTGTAGAAAAAGAAAATAAGGGTGTTATAACATGGTAATTAATAGCTTGCACAAAAACAGTTTGGACAGCAGTAGTAGACTAACTTTGAAAAATCACCATAAATTGTAGAAATCGAATTAGAATATGAAAAAATATGGAATTAAAGCTTATTGAGTATAGTTTCTCATAGAAGAAATAGTGTAAGAAATGTATTTGTAAATTTTTAGATATAATGAATTTTGTGAGACAAGGTCATAATGAATTCAAGTTCCCCTGTTCTGACTTTGAAAAATCATAAAAAATTGAATAAAAATAATTAGGGGCTTAAATTTATATTTCTAAAATCCTGAATGAGTCTATTTTTAATAGAAAGAAACAAGAACATCATTTTAATCCTGTATGAGAAGATAATTAATTTTTGGTGAAGAGGGGTCAGAACTGTCAGACAGCAGAACAGGGGTAACTTTAAAGCATAAACTGTACTTATTGGCTAAACCAAAAATTCTGAAATTTTTATTGTAAGAATATATATGAGTCTAGATTCAGGGAAAATTATCGGATATTAATTTGGAGTTCTATAGATCCAGTTATAAATAATTTAGTGACTATGATGCAAATAGACAACTTGAATATTCATAAAAGTAAATAATAAAAATTATGGATAATGTTACTTACAAGTGTGTTATCTACATTAAGGATGTGGAATGGAGAGGAGGAGGAGGAAAAATATGTATGAATATTCATCTAGCATGGCTAATTTTCATATTTTAGGCTCAGGGACTAAATTGAATAAAAGTAAAACTTTATGGGCAATTTTGTAAACATGTCAGAAATGACCAAATTGCATGAAATGGATTATTTTATTATTTAAATTACAAAATTGTATGAAATTATTAATTTAGTTCAAGATCGGGGGAAAACATGTTTTAGGGATTAAATTGAAAAGTGTTGAAATTATGAAAAATTCTGATATTTTATAGAATTCATGGATTGTTATCAATATATATGAGAATAATAGCTGGAAATAAGGATTAAATTGCAAGAATTTTATTTTCTTGACCCTAAGGATGAAATCGTCATTAATTAAATGCATTAGAATATGAAATGAATGAAAATGATGATCAAATTTATTTATAAAGATCCGGACGACTCAAATATGAGACTTGATCGTGGAAAAGAAAAGATATCAGATTAGTGAAATTATAAACACAAACAAGCAATGAGGTAAGTTCGTGTAACTTGAATTATATTCTTAAATGCTTGAGATTGTATGTTATTTATGTGAATATGATTTGAATGTTCATTGTATGAAAATTTATGAAATATTGATAAATTTGATAAAAGGAGAAGAAATCTCGGTCGAATGAAAGGAAAATTCGATGGATCTCTGAAAAGGAATTGACGGTAAAAAGGATCTAGCCCGAACGGGTGATCCTATCCTGATATAGCCCTCCCGAAGAATATGTGTAAAACGGATTTAGCCCGGACGGGTAATCCGAATTAGGGTCTGAATTTAGCCTGGACTAGTAATTCAAATCCAAGCTCATTAGAGTAATTGTCGTTGCAGGGGATTTAGCTTGGACTGGTAATCCCGACAATACTCTATGAGTTTATATTACAGGGGATTTAGCCTGGACTGGTAATCCCACTGTAAGGATGAGGTTCGCGGGAGTGTGCTCTCTGATATGAAATGTGTAAGACCATGGTTGAAAGATACCATGGCAACCTGTGTGTAAGACCATGGTTGAAAGATACCATGGCAACCTGATATGAGATGTGTAAGACCATGGTTGAAAGATACCATGACAACGTGACATGAAAAGAATAAGACCATGGTTGAAAGATACCATGGCAACATGACAGAAAATGAGTAAGACCATAGTTGAAAGACACTATGGCATCACGTCAAAGATAAATAAGACCGTGGATGGGAGACGCTATAACATCTGTTGAACAATTGATATTCAGGTAAAATGTATCAGATGACGAATGGTTATATGAAATGGTTGTGTGAAATGTTTACAAGAACTGGTCATATGGAAATATATGTACAAAAGCGTTGTATGAAATAATTATGAAAATGGATAAACGAAATAAGTATAAGTACGTGGAATATAATTTATGTTAAGTTTGATATAAGCTATTACCAGAATAAATATACATAAAATATATGGAAATGATGAAGCATAAAATATTGATATAATGAAATGAATGATATATGCTTGTGAAGAAACGGTAAGAGCATGATATGTTTCATGACATGTACATATATGATTATCTTTGATATGTTGATACAAGGAAATTATGTAATTGAGACTATTATTAAACTCAAGTGCGACATGTCGAGAAAATAGATATATCAATGTTGAATTTATATGAGATATGTGCAAGTATACTAACAATGTTGTTGTTTGATGCTTATACAAGTGCCAAACTGTTGATTGAATGGTAATATATTTATTTTATATGATGCATTGAATCGGTAAGTATTTTAATTTGTTTAAGTGATCTGCAAATGATAGTAATGCTCCGAAACCCTGTTCTGGCAGCGGATACGGGTTAGGGGTGTTACATATGGAATAAAAAGAATACATTATCAATGCACCAAATGTTAATCCATTTAATTATTATATTATTTTCTTAAATTTATTAATAATTTTTTACTTGTGTTGTGAGCATGGCATAATTTAACTAAAATAACACGTATTGGTTGTTGTAATTATTTATTTATTTAACTTTTAAATAATCTCATTATAGGTTTTGATAATATCTGCTCTTTCTGACATAATAGGAGGATAATGTGTTTCAACGCACTCAAACAAACGTCTTCTTGTATTGAAAATAATACTTATGCCAATCGAGCTAATACTCAATCAACGGGTGTTGTACATGCAGATGCAATGTAAGACAACTTTAACTTATATTACTAAATTATAATTGAAAATTTTATTATAGACTATGCCTGTAAAAGTTACATATTTAGAACATATGGATGTGTTTATAAATAACATATAATAAAAAAAATAAAATGTAAGATTTGAAATTAATAATAACAATAATACATATGCAATATGTACGAAATTAAAATAAAAAAATAATTTAACTTGTGAGTAAAGAGAAATTTAAATAGCTAAATACATCAAACTAAGGATATTAAAAGCACTCCGATCGTTTATCATACTATTGTCATTTTTCTTGAGTTGGTATTGAATTAACTTGTGATACTAACTCAATCGACGACAATATTAATAAAATAATAACATACCAATGATGTGGATGAAAATAATTATATAATATATTTATTAAGAATTCAAATAAAAACTAAATATTATTTTAATTAATAGTAAAGTTGAGAGAGCGTATGTTTAATATTTTGGGTTCAAATTCCATTATAATCATGATTTTTTTTTTTAGATTTTAAATAAAAAGGCAAAAACAACTTTAAACTAATATTTATTAATTTGTTAATTGGTTTTGGTAGGAACTAACAGGTAGAGTAGAAGCGAAATACTGATTTCAAAACAATTGGCTTATAAATATAATCAACTATCCTTCCCCAGTAGTTCCTTAATGCAATGTGTTGCAGCTAGCGTCTTCCCCAACTTACCCATCCTATCACCATCACTACCACTCCCCATCCCTGAGTTTCTGCATCTGCATCTGCCTCAGCTCAGCACTGCCTTATAGTTTTCAACTTCAATTACCAGTTTTTCTCTTTTAATACAAAAATATCCCAACTTAAAAGTAAGATTAAAGTTAACTGCGTTCAAATTTTAAATTGGAATTCATTCACCTTTTCTTTATCTTTTTTCGCACTGAAAGAAAGCAAATATTCTGTTCAAACAAAAGATATGGGCGGTGCAACTTTTTTACCTGTCCAACTTTGGTCATTTTTGTGGCCCTAATTTCTTTTATCTTTTTGTTTTTTTAATTTTTACATGGAAATTTCATTTTTTTTATAAATGGTATTATATAAAAAAATATATAATTTTCTATTAAAAGTGTACCAAAATATTAATAACTATAATCAGATATGTATTTAGGATTTTACTCTAAATGGGACGAAACTTGCTTTAGTCCTATTTATCAATACTAGGCATCTTAAATTGTACTCTCCTTTTTTTCATAAGATTGAACTCCTTAATGATAGAATTTGTTAAAAACTCTCGGGCTATCTCTTTTTTTATATATGTCACCAAGTAAGTTAAAAGAAATCATCCTCCATTCTATTACAAAACTTGTCTTCACAATTTTCATGGCTAAAAATACTCGTCTGGTTGTTGCAATAGACACAAAAATAGTTAGCACAAGACGAATAATTTTATCAAAAAGACTCTTCTTAGCATAGGAAGATAATTTCTTAATAAGACATACAAATCAAAATACAAGAAAATCACTAACTTAATATGTATAAATATGGGCCAAATCAATTAATTCTGAAATTTGACTCTAAAATTCATATTATGCTTCTAAATTTAGTCTTTTAAGGTCAATCGTTCCTTAATATTTGATTATTATTAAATTTCTATAATTAAAAATTAAATAATAATTCGTTAATATAAAGTATAACCTTATAGCTTAAGGCAATTTGATCTAGAGAAATAAATATTATATAATATAGACACTAAATCTAAAATATATGATAATTTATATATAATATCTCAAAATTTTAAGTTCCTCGCAAACACAAAAATATATGTATATATATATAACACAGTACCATTATATAGCTAGTGCTAGTTGCATGCTTGCTAAAATTAAGACATGTATGTATATTAAAAACCAGAGGAGTGATTGACTCAATTTCATATAAACTAAAAACTATACTGATAACAGAACAAACAAAGCAGCTAGCAGCTCCTGTAAGTTACAGAAAAGATAGTATAACTCATAGGCTGATTGGATTTGGGATAAATGTGGGATATTATAAAAATTTTCATATATTTGAATGATGACGTAAACTCTATCTAATTAATTAATAATCCAGCAGCTTCAAGCCTTCTTTGCCTGTTGACTCTTGCAATGAAATCATCGGCTCTTTTCTCCAAATCCTCAGTAGGCAAAACCAGCTCATGATATTTTCCCTCTAAACCATTATTTCCCTTGTTTACTTCTCTAATCTCCTCAACCACGCAAATCGCCTTCACCTTTTCTTCCGAATAAAGTTGCTTCATTTTCATCTCTTTTTTCACTTCCACCACCGATCCATCGTTTCCAAGGCTTCCACTTGGATGATCAACGTAGTACACTCCCCCAGAACCTGAAAAATAAGCAAAAATCTTGGATTCTCCAATGAGAACCACAACGATGAGGTTCCCTACAAAGAACAGTAGTTTAGTGTTGTACATGATTGAACCCATTTTTGGTAATGAAATGAAGAGAAAGTTCTTCAAGTAAGGGAGCCAAAAAGGGGTGGAACAGAAGACACAACAAGTCACTGCTATGCATGTATAGAGTAAAAGCTTGTCCAGAAGCTGCTGCTTCTTACACTTCTTGGATTGCTTGATGGCTTGAAACTTTAGCATTAGGTTAGGATCCATTTTCAATTGGGACTGCGGCGGGTTGAAGGGACTTTTATTATTAAAAAAAAAAAAAAGAGCTCACTTCATTGTTTTTCTGGTTTTTTTTTTCTTTAAAAAAGAGGTGAATTTTCATGGAACTGACCCTAAACACATTGGAATTACTGGATTATATAAGTGGGGAAAAGGAAGTAAATTTGGGCAAGATTTCCACATGTTTCCATGATCTTTTTTTTTGCTTTTCTATAATGGGAATTTACTTTCTGAAAAGCTGTTGGAGATTTATTAGTGTTTAAGGACCTATTTTAGTAGGATATGCATGATACGTGTATGTTCATACACGAATATTTTTATATTTATATTTAGACATGTATCGTATTTTAAGATAAAAGAAAATGAAGAGCTAGAATATGATTTTCAATCTTCCATAGTTTCTTAGAATAAAAGGAAATCTGCCTATTCCCTTGGATGATTCAAGTACGGAAAATTTGGTTTATTTTCCATTTAAATTTGCTTAAACCTTATGAAAATGAAATCACAGTCCACCTAAAAAGCATTCACCCTTTCATTTCCATTCCAATGCTGACACAATATTTAGCTTTTCCTTCAATAATTTTACTAGTAGAGAGCACGTTGTCCACCACAACTCTGAAAGCAACCTCATGGCAATTAGCGGATATCTCCATATATCAATACTCTTTTTAACTTTTTTTTAAAAATATTTTTTTATTTGTTTTTGATGCACAACTAGGATTTAAATTTATATATTTTCAATGAATCATATAACGCCTGTTATATATATATATATGATTTCATTGTAAGGGAGTTTTTCAAACTTGAAAATCGAAAAAAAAAGTTGGAAAAGGGGGGCAAATTCTCCAATTAACTTTACTGATATGATAAAAGGACTGTTGATGTGGTATTGTGTATTATTAGATGAATGAGAAATATGGATAAACAGGGAAACATGGGTGCTTAATTCGGTGATTAACAGTTGTCAGAGAACAGAATACTGTAAAGTTGATTCCTTCATCTTCTTTTCAACACCTGCCATAGACCCAAACATCCTATTTTTTGAGATTATATAATATAATCATAAATAAATGCTCATATTCAACCAATACCTGCAGTCTTTTCGTAGTAAATAACAAGTTAGTTAAACCAAGTGTGGCCATGCTTACTTTTTTTTTTGACAGAATAATCAAAACATCGTTGATGCTTTAAAATTCGAGCAATTATTCTTCAGTTCTTTTAAATCCTTTTCCTTTATTCTTTCGAGACCAATTGTCAAGGCTATCATACTTGATTACATATGATTGAAAAATGTTTACACAATTAAACTTAACAATCAAATTAAGATTTAAGCCGAAGAGTTCTGTTAGACGACCAACTCCAAAAAACCACTAACAAAAATAGTGTGGGATACTTAAGAATGAAGTGATGATGATGTACATGGTTTCCTCGCCACAAGTGTTTCTATTAATTACTTCTATTTGGCCTAAAAATGGTACACGTGACTCATTGCTCAACTCAGATTTTTGTCTTAATATTTATTTATCAACAAGTTGGAGTGAGGAGGTGCATTCATATTTTTTAGTCTTAATTAAAAGAGGCTTTTTTCCTTCTTCTTATGTTTAAATAAATAAATGATAATAAAGCAAACTTAAGATTTCTTATGGTGTAGGGAATACATGAAACTGGTGGGTTTAATAGAACTGTGGGAATCAGATGGGATCGGATCCGACAGGCACAGAAAAAGTACAAAAAGATGTCGAAATTTAAACTTGGAAACTCACTTTGATGCTTGAATCAAGTGAACCATACACGAAACTTCTTTCATAAAGTTTGGCTGCTATTTATTTAGTTTTCTTATTCACACATTAAAACAATGACCTAAATCTATAAAATAATATGTTTTCTACAAGCTTGCGAGAGTGGGCTTTAAAGTGTAACATCTTCTTCCCAATTAAGAAAGGGAAAACCCTTCAAAGTTGGGGAAACATATAAGAAATGCATGTATCGGATGTGTAGAGAGAGATGGGCTGAAAGGTTAAAAGAAAATGGAAGCAATTGGGGGGGGGGGGGAAGGGAATTTACAGACTGCAATACAGAAAGCCATTGTTGTTTATAATCCAACTTCACGTTTTATGCATATGAAAGCAGCGCTGGTGCGCCCTTTACCACACATGGAATTTGGGATTTTTTTTTAAAATATCCATATTTAGCATTCACATGGTGATACAATCTGTGTTCATGGGTTGAGTCGAGTTTGAGTCGCACTTAAGTATAATATTAATGTATTTTTTTACTTATCTAAGTCTGGTCCGACCTGAAATATGAGTTTAAAATTTTGTTCAAACTTACTTATATTTGTAAATAGTTAATTTAAACCTATTTTAGCCTCACTCATATTATTTATAAAAAATATATATTTAGATTATTTTTAATTTAATATTTAACATTTTTAATGTTTATTTATAGTAGTATATAAGATTACTACAAATTTAATTTTTGAGTTATAAAAATTATATAATACATAAAAATAAATATTATTCGGCAAAATTGAGAATACAAATTACTAGATATAGATATTCAACTTAATTTTCTAATGGGCCTTATCCTTCTTTACTAACCTCTATAGTTACTAATATAATACTTTTGATTGAGTTGGTATAATGATGAGACCCCAATTCAAGTGTAAAAATTCTAAAATATTCTAAAATATCATTTAAAAAACAAATTAGTATTATTGCATTGATAGTTATGTTTTTTAATTGTTTAATTATATAAAATGTTTATGTTAAATATAACTCCTATTTTCAGTCAAATTTGAGAAATAATCTTTAAGTTAAACTCTGTTTACTTATTTCAATCAAATATTGATTAATTTAGATTATTTTATTATTATTTGACTTATGAATTTAGCCTATAAATAGGCTCTTTTACAACCTTAGAAAAATACACCCATTAGAGATTAGAACTCATAACACATTTAGAGAATTTTGTGTTTACGTTTTGAGAGTTCTTTGTTTTTGGGTTTTCGGGGTTTAGTCTTAATCTCCATCTTTTGTACTCTTCGTTAATTTGCCATTATAGTAAAATCATCTTTGCCTGTGGTTTTTTATTTTCTTTGGAGGGGTTTTTTCACGTTGAATTTATGTGTTCAATTTCTCAATTTATTCCACTATTTTCTTATTCGTTGCTTAATCGGGTCGATTCCTAACAAGTGGTATCAGAGCTAGTTTAATTTTCATATATCAGCTCGTTCAGATATGGCAGCAACAAGATTTGAAATTGAGAAGTTCGATGGTGAGAAAAATTTCAATCTGTGGCAAATTCGGATGATGACAATTCTAGTTCAATCCAGTTCGAAAAAGGTTGTTACTGGGAAAAAGCTTGAGAATCTAAATAAAACAGAATGGGAAGAGCTTGATGAAAAGGCTTTGTCTGCAATCCAGTTGTGCCTCGCGAATACAGTATTGCGGGAGGTATTGATGGAGAAGACCTCATCCGCCTTGTGGAAAAGGTTAGAAACTCTTTATGCAACTAAGTCTCTGGCTAATCGTTTAGTGTTGAAACAACGTCTATTTACGTTTCGCATGAACGAAGGTGAGCCTCTTAGAGATCACATCAATCAATTTATTACTCTTTTAAATAATTTAAAGAATGTTGAGGTTCATATTGACGATGAAGATCAGGCTATGCTATTATTGTGCTCTTTACCCCTTCATACAAGTCTTTTAGGGAGACCTTAATTTATGGCAGAGACAAACTCTCGTTCGAAAATGTGAAGGGTCATTTGTTGAGTAGAGACAAACTCGACAATGAGCTTCATTTGGATAGCAAGACAGATAGACAAGCTTCCGTTTTCGTAGCATCAAAGAAACGAGATAAAAGGGGTCGCTATTGTAAAAAGTTAGATCACGTTGTAGCGACGTAAAAAAATTAGTTTCGCTTGGTCGCTAATTGTGACGATTTATTAAACATTTGAAAACCAACTTTCGATTTTATTAACAAAGGGAGTCGCCACCTATCCTTTTTTATAGGTGTAATCGGACACCTAATAAAATTATTTTAAAACAAAAAGAAGGCCGAATTTAGGTCTACGTGAAAGTCCAGAGAAAAATTGGGGTTCGGGAGTCAGTTACGCGCGAGGAAGGTATTAGCACCCTCGCGACACTCAAAATTGGTATCTCATAAACATGTGTTGACTTGATTTTCAAAAATACGAGTTCAATATAATATTTAATCGTGATCCGATTGAAAAATGAGAATTTTTAGTTTTCGATTTTTTTAGAAAGGGTGTCCCGTTTTTTAACACAAGCCGACGAATTTCACCCAACATAGCGATGAATCGATGACTTAATGTTAAAATCGGTACATTGCCTTATTCTTAAAATTAAAATGTAAAAAGTTTCTAAAATGATAGTAAAAAATCTAAGAATATTATTGTAAAAAATGCGAATAGTGATGTGAATAATATAAAATATTAAAATATCAAAATATTAGAATAATAATAATTAATATTGACAAATAAAAAACAAAATAGAAATAAAAAGTGTACATAATATATATTAGAAATAACAATGATGTTTAAAAATAATTCTATTAATAATACTTCATAAATATGTACATATTATAACCCTTTTTTAGAATAATAATTAAATATACGAAAATAATATTATATACACAAAAAGGTATATATACACTTATGGTGAAATATATGTACTAACATTAATAATAAGTATAATCGGAATAAAATAAATACAATAATATATACTCAATATGGTATTAAAAATACGTATAATGTATAATAGTATTTCGGAGTATGTACATGAGACAATATAAAATATATACATGGAAATATACAAGAAGTATACAACTAATAACATTAAGAATATATATAATATAAATATAATATATACAATATACAATATACACATATGATAAAAAACTATTAATATGTACATGTATATCTACATACACATTAAGTAAAAGTACTAATGCTAACAATATTAATAATAAATATAATAATAGACATATATGCATATAATAGTAAGAAACGGAACATAAAGAAAATATATATATAGCTAAATATAATATAATAATAACAATATATAAAAATAATAGTGATAACAATATTACATATATAACATGATTAATATTTAAAGCTAAATTAAATAGCAAAATAATATGAAATCCAAGGTAAATACGAAAAATAAATAAAAAAGAAGAGAGAGGGAAGAGAGAAGGGAGGGGGGAAGGGAAATCCGGCCAGGGGCCGGTCACCGGCCGACCGTTGGCTGCCATCCGTCGCCGGCGCCGGCCACCGCACGTGGTGGCCGGAAAAGGTAATTTTTTTATATTTGTTTTGTATATATATATTTATTATATTTTTTATTATGATGTATATTATAGATTAATAGATTCGAAAAAAAGGAACAAAATAAAAAATAAAAATAAAAAAAGAGTAAAATAAAGAAGATAAAATCACCTTTAGGTATTTTTTGAAGATAAATTCTTTGTATTGATCAAAATTCCCCCTACATGATTTTTGAATGGCTTTTTATCCATCTTTTACATGATTTTCTATTATTTCTTTTTCTATTTTGTAGGTGGTGGTGGTGGTAGACAATGGATATCAAAAATGGGAGGAAAAATGGGGCAAGTGGGAAAGTGGCTAGGTGGCTAGGGTTTCTTGGTTTTTTTGGGGGGGTTAGGTTTTTCTTTTTTTTTTTGGGTTAGGTTTTTTTTGAGGGGGGTTTAATGGGCTTTTGAATTGGGTTTAATATTTGGGTTTTGTAATGGGTTTGGGTAGATGTAAATGGGTCATGGGTTAAGGGTTTTAGTGAGTTTAGAGGTTTGGTTGGGTTTTGATATAATCGGGCCCAGGCAATTTGGGCTTCTACAGCTGCCCCTCTTTGCTCATTTTCGTGCAACGATAATAGAGCAAAGACTTTCAAGGAAGACCAAACTTGCCCGGTCTTGCTAGGTCTTGATTTGGTTTGGAACTCTTTTAGTTAGTCCCTTTTCAGTCCACCGCATCTTGTAGCTTTGGTTCAATCCACTGCAAATTCGGAGATATGCCTTGTAGCTTCAATCTGTTCCAATGTAACTTCAAGGATATGAGATTTGTGGCTTCGACCCGCTTCACTGTAACTTCAGAAAGATAAGATCTAGTACTTCAATATGCTCTTCTATCGCTTCAGTGAGATAAGGTTTTGGTCTTCTCTTCTGCTACTTTAGAAAGGCAAGATCTGATATCCTCGATCAGCTCCACTGCAACTTCAATTAGCTTTACTGTAACTTCAGGGATATAAAATCTGTGTCTTCGATTAATTCCAGTCTTCATTCTTTACTCGGCATGTGATCCTGAGCTTAACTCATTTCTCGCAATATGAATTGACTCTTTAAAACTAGACATTAAAAACAGAAATTGAAAATAGCTCAGCACGTGAGCCAAGGCTCAACTCACTTCTCACAATATGAGTTGATTTTTAAAACAAAATTTGTAAAACAGATTTTGAAAATACTTCGATATGTGACCCGAAGCTCAACTCACCTCTCGTAATATGAGTTGATTTTTCCAAAGCATAAATAAAAAAAAACATCAATTGAAAATACCTCGGCGTGTGACCTGAGACTCAACTCACCTCTCGCAATATGAGTTGATTTTTTTGACAAACATAAATTGAAAAAAAAAG
The DNA here is from genome assembly GCF_007990345.1 of Gossypium hirsutum. Lineage (NCBI taxonomy): Eukaryota > Viridiplantae > Streptophyta > Magnoliopsida > Malvales > Malvaceae > Gossypium > Gossypium hirsutum. The sequence continues at coordinate 100,122,531 of NC_053435.1, read as the reverse complement.
AAATTGAAAATACCTCAGCGTGTCCTGAAGCTGAACTTACCTCTCGCAATATGAGTTGATTTTTTTGGAAAAACAAAATTTTGAAAAACAGAATTTGAAAATACCTCAGCGTGTGAGTCAAGGCTCAACTCACCACTCGCAATATGAGCTGATTTTTTTTTGAAACACAGAAATTGAAGAACAGAATGGAAAACACCTCTGCGTCTTGAGGTTCAACTCACCTCTCGCAATATGAGCTGATTTTTTTGAAAGACAGAAATTGAAAATACCTCAATGTGTCTTGAGGCTCAACTCACCTCTCGCAATATGAGTTGATTTTTGAAACTTAACTTGAAAAGCAGATTTTGAAAATACCTCGATATGTGACTCAAGGCTCAACTCACCTCTCGCAATATGAGTTGATTTTTGAAAAATATAAATTGAAGTAAAAAAAATACCTCAGTGTGTGATCTGAAGCTCAACTCACCTCTCGCAATATGAGTTGATTTTTTTTTGAAAGACAGAAATTGAAAATAGCTCAGCGCGTGAGCCAAGGCTCAACTCACCTCTCGCAATATGAGTCGATTTTTTTGAAAGGCAGAAATTGAAAAACGAAAATTGAAATACCTCGACGTGTGACCTGAGGCTCAACTCGCCGCACGCAATACGAGTTAATTTTTTTTGAAAGACAGAAATTGAAATTACCTCAGCGTGTCCTGAGGCTCAACTCACCTCTCGCAATATGAGTTAATTTTTAAAAAGTAGAAATTAAAAGGTTCAACCCACCTCTCGCAATATGAGTTGATTCTTGAACAACATAAATTGAAAACAGAAATTGAAAATACCTCAGCGTGACCTGGGGCTCAACTCACCTCTCGCAATATGAGCTGATTTTGAAAAAGTAGAAATTAAAAGGCTTAACTCACCTCTCGCAATATGAGTCAATTTAAAACATAAATTAAAAATACCTCAGCGTGCCCCGAGGCTCAACTCACTTCTCGCAATATGAGTTGATTTTGAAAACAAAAATTAAAAATACCTCAACGTGTCTTGAGGCTCAACTCATCTATCGCAATATGAGTTGATTTTCTTTGAAAAGCATGAATTAAAAACATCAAAATACCAAAACCTGTCCTTTGGTAGAACTCGGGTGTCTTTTCCTTTGATTCAGTGCGACTCTCATTCAAGATTTCTTGCTCTGCTGGAGTAGCTGTATATGCCATGTATGATGTTATCATGATATGCACATGTTTGTCTTAAATGCTTTTATGCCTACATGATTATGCAGTGCTCCTTAAGCATGTTTGTCGTATGTCCATTTAGCCACGATTGTTGAGGATTTGTGTTCATTGCTTTGATTCTCGACTTTCTCTTCAAGCCTTATACCTGTCTTCAAGCTTCACGAGTAATCGACGTTTCTCAGATATCACTCTTCTGCCCCCGATTGAACTTTGTTCTTACTTTGAGACTCTTGTGCTTATCAAATTTTCATCCAGGTAATGCTTAACATTTTTTTGTTAAGAGTATGTCATTTCACCATTTATCATGTAAATAAACACATAATGAGATGCATGAAAAGGTCAGATAGGGACAAAAATGATATTTCATATTCATCTATTTCAAATGTGGCAAACAAAGCAAGTTAACCAATAAGAGTAAAAAATGTCAAAAAGAAAGAAAGGATCGTATTCAACGGATGCAAATGCTCTAGATATTCAACACATGAACTCTTCCTCGTTCCTCAATCAAAAACCTTTTCGAGCGCGGCTTCTTGCGTAGAAGATTTCGAGCTTTCAGAAATGCTTCGAATACTGTAGCCTCACTGCTTGACCTATCGTTCGACCGCCAGGTTTGTTTCATTAGGACGCCCTCTCGGGTTTCATCCTAATCTTTTTATACTAATCAAGACGCCCTTTTCGGGTTTTCGCCTTGATCCTTTTTTTTCTTTTTTTTTAAGATGCCCTTTTCGGGTTTTCATCTTAAGCATAATATTTCTTCATAGCATCTGAGTTTACTGGATTCGACAACTCTTTCCCATCCATCTCGGTAAGGATCAAAGCTCCTCCTGAGAATGCCTTCTTTACGACATATGGTCCTTCCCAATTTGGTGCCCATTTTCCCCGCAGGTCTTTTTGTATTGGAAGGATTTTCCTCAGCACGAGTTCTCCTTCATGGAATTCTCTTGGCCGTACCTTCTTGTCATGGGCTGTGATCATTCTTTTCTGGTACATTTTTCCATGACAAATTGCCCTAAGATGCTTTTCCTCAGTGAGGTTCAACTGATCATATCGAGCTTGTACCCATTCTGCTTCTTCTAACTTTGATTCCATTAAGACTCGCAGAGAGAGGATCTCAACCTCAATAGGTAGCACAGCTTCCATTCCATAAACCAGAGAGAAAGGAGTTACTCCTGTAGATGTTCGCACAGATGTGCGATATGCATACAAAGCAAATGGTAGTTTCTCGTGCCAATCTTTATATGTCTCAGTCATTTTCGCAATGATCTTCCTAATATTTTTGTTGGCTGCTTCCACAGCCCCGTTCATCTTTGGGCGATAGGGCGAGGAGTTATGATTGGAATTGCTCGCACACTTCTTCCATCATCTTATTGTTCAGATTCATGGCATTATCTGAAATGATTCTTTCAGGCAAACCATATCGGCAAATGATTTCCTTTTTCAAAAACTTGCACACTGCAGTCTTCGTCACATTGGCAAACGAAGCGGCTTCAATCCATTTTGTGAAGTAATCGATAACCACAAAAATGAATCGATGTCCATTTGAAGCTTTTGGAGAAATTGGCCCTATGACATCTGTAACACTCCTTACCCGAGACTGTTGCTAGAATCGAGCACGAGGCATTACTAAACTTAATCTATCACTTAAATAGTTTTAAATTGTTTATTTAAGCTTTTCGGAATGTGCTGCCATTCTACATCGTAGTCGCCTAAAAATTCATATCTTGAGTTCCAAAACTCAAAATTAAGATCCGTAAATTTTTCCTGAAACTAGACTCATGTATCTATCTACTAATTTTTTTCATAGATTTTTGACTTGGCCAATTAGTACCGTTTATTAGTTAAAGTTTCCCTTGTTTCAAAACTCGACTGCACTAACCTCTTCTTGCTACGAACCATGTTTCTTCCTGTACAAAATTCATATCACTAAGCCGTTTATTTCTATTAAAACTAGACTCAACAAAGGATTATAAACATATAAAGTAAACCTTCTAATTAGTTTTGTACAATTTATGGTGAATTTCCAAAGTTGAAACAGGGGATCCAGAAATTGCTCTGACCCTGTTTCACTAAAACTCAGATATATCATATAATATAATACATTTACCTATTTTTCTTATTCCATAAGAAAATAGACATAATAAGCTTTAATTTAATATATTATTCATCTTCAAAATATGTTTCTACAATTTTTAGTGATTTTTCAAATTTATGTCATTTCTGTTACTTGAATCTGTTTTTAGGTTACTTTCACATTTTTCATAATTTTCATGTGATAATCACCATTCAATCATACATATTAATAAACATGCATATCATCGGCCATTTTTATTAGCTAATCACTAGCAAGTATTTACACATCATTCATTGTTCATATTATACCAAAAGTAGCTAAGTTTCTATACATGCCATACACAAAACAAAACGTCTAATTATACCGAGTTATTTCTTTGATAGTGTGATCGACCTCCGACGTTTCCTTCGATCCCCGAGTGGCTAGATAAGTACTATAAGAATAAGAAAATAAAGAGATTAAGCACTAGGCTTAGTAAGCTTACAAGCAAATAAATCACAACATTCAACATAATGGATAATTATGCATAATATCATCTAACATCATAAATTTCTTTACTTCTCAATTTCTATCTTCTTCTTTATTCCCTTACCTTCTTTCTTACCTGACCTTTCCTTTTTCATAAATATAATCTACTTTTCCTTTGCTGTTAATTCACTGTAATTTAACTCGTATTCTGACCCGTTGAACCACTCGGAATACTAAGGATACTAGGGTCATTCCTGTCTATCAATACCCTGCCAATGCCATGTCTTTGACATGGACTTACATGAATTATTCCTGTCTCCAATGCCATATATAATATGGACTTACATGGCTCAATCCTGTCTCCAAAGCCATATTTCTAATATGGACTTACATGGCTCATTTCTGTTCTGTTCTGTCCTGTCAACCCTAATATCCTAACATTCCTAGGGTTCAACCGGGGCTTTCTAACACTTTTCCTCTGTCACTTCACCTTAAATTCGACTTTAAATATTTTCATAACATAAATATATAAATGCTGGAAATTGACAATAATAATGTAAAATAAAATAATATTGCATTTATTTACTGTAAACTTACCTCGATACAAAATGTGACTAAAGTTTACAATTTAGTCCTTTACTTTTTTTTCCCCGATCTACTCCCGAATTTCGCTCTTCTTGATCTATAATAGAAAATTTAGCTTATTTAATATCAACATTTATCAAAACAACCCTTTACTCAAACTTTGACAAAATCACATTTTTGCCCCTAAACTTTCACATATTTGCACTTTTTCCCCAAGGCTCGTAAATTAAACTTCATCCTATTTTCTTATGTTTTATGACATACTGATCATTTTTCCCTTCTATGACAACATCAAATTCACACACTAACATGTACTTATGACTATTAGGTATTTTTACCGATTAAGCCTTTTTACTCGTTTTCACTTAAAACCAAGTAGCACAAGTTGTCTAACATAATTTAAAGCCTCATATTCCATCATAAAACATCAAAATACACAAATTTCACCTATGGGTATTTTTCCAAATTTGATTCCTAACTTAAATTATTGCTAGCATAAGCTTTATCGAGCTACCAGGACTTAAAAAACGTAAAGATCATTAAAAACGGAGCTTGGAATCACTTACTATAAAGCTTGAAAGTTGAAGAAACCCCAGCTATGGAGAGAGGTAAGGTTCGGCTGGTAACTTGAAGAAGATGATACAATTTTATCATCTTTTTACCTTTTTATTAATGTTAATAACCAAATGACCAAAATACCCCTCCTTACTAAACTTTCAAAAATTCCTTCCATGTCCTAATTTTGTTCATGAACTTAAAATCGGTCAAATTACCATTTAAGATCTCATAATTAATATTCCAAAATAATTTCATACTTAAAACTTCTAGAATGCAAGTTTTGCAAATTATTCGATTTAGTCCCTAACCTCAACTTAAGCACTTTATGCATAGAATTTTATCACGAAATTTTCGCACAATCATGTAATCATACCATGAACCTCAAAATAATAATAAAATAAATTTTTTCTACCTCAGATTTGTGGTTTCGCAACCACTGTTCCGTTTAGGCCCTATTTCGGAATGTTACAACATCCATGCCCCACATAGAAAAAGGCCACGGAGAAGTCATGACGTGAAGAGGCAAAGGGGCTACATGAATTTTATCACCATAAATTTGACATTTGTAGCATTTTCGTGCGAAATTAATGCAGTCGCTTTCCAGCGTCAGCCAGTAATATCTGAGTCTCATAATCTTCCTGGCCATAGTGAAACCATTGGCATGTGTCCCGCGAATCCCGCTGCCATTCTTTTGATTGTTCTTTTGTCGTTCTCGTTTGCTTGCTCGGGATACCTTTGATTCTTGATGTATTATAAGATATCATGGAACCATGGCTGCCCATCTGGCTCTTTCTCAATGCTGAAATAATGTGCAGGGACTTCATATATGTTCATTTGAAGAGGCATTATTTCTGTTTCTCTGTTTGCTTTAAACATTGAAGCCAAAGTGGCCAGGGCATCAGCTAACTGGTTTTCTTCTCGTAGAAAGTAATTAAAAGTTATTTCTTTGAATTCTTTAATCAACCCTGCCACGAGATCACTGTATTTGACTAATTTTGAATCTCTCACTTCCCAATCTCCACGGATCTGATAAATCACTAATGCTGAGTCTCCGTATACCTCTAAAGTTTGGATGTTTCGTTCAATTGCTGCACGAAGTCCCATGATACAGGCTTCATATTCCGCTATGTTATTGGTACAGAAGAAATTCAGCCTGGCAGTGAACGGATAATGGTTCCCTTCTGGTGATACTAAGACTGCTCCAATCCCATGCCCCAATGCATTCGATGCACCATCAAAGCTCATCCTCCATGACTTTTCTTTTGATGACTCACATTCTTTTTCTGTAATGCACATTAAGTCTTCATCTGGGAAATCAAATTTCAATGGCTCGTATTCCTCCGTTGTTCGAGCTGCTAAGAAGTCAGCTATTGCACTCCCTTTTATCGACTTTTGGCTCACATAGACGATGTCATATTCTGATAGTAAGATCTGCCATCGTGCCATTCTTCCTGAGAGTGCGAGTGATTCCATCATGTACTTTATTGGGTCCAACTTTGAAATTAGCCATGTCGTATGATACAGCATATATTGCCTAAGTTTCCGAGCTACCCAAACCAGAGCGCAACAGTATTTTTCTATGGACGAATACTTTGCCTCATATTCAGTAAACTTTTTGCTGAGGTAGTAGATCGCCTTTTCTTTCTTTCCTGACTCGTCGTGTTGCCCTAGTATGCAACCCATTGAATTCTCGAACACAGTCAAATACAATATCAATGGTCTTCCCGGCATTGGCGGTACTAGCACTGGAGGATTAGACAAATACTATTTTATCTTGTCAAAAGCCACTTGGCACTCATCGTTCCATTCTCCAGGATTATGTTTTCGAAGGAGTCGAAAGATTGGGTCGCATTGGTTGGTAAGTTGAGCGATAAATCGGGCGATGTAGTTTAATCTCCCTAAAAATCCTCTAACTTCCTTTTGCGTGCGCAGAGGTGGTAACTCTTGAATGGCTTTTATTTTATCTGGATCAACTTCAATGCCTTTCTCGCTGACAATGAAGCCAAGCAATTTTCCTGAAGTAGCCCCAAACGTACATTTGGACGGATTGAGCTTTAGCTGGAACTTTCTCAGTCTGTCGAACAACTTCTTCAGGTTCGCTACATGCTCTTCTTCCCCTTGGGACTTAGCAATCATATCATCGACGTAGACCTCTATTTCTTTATGCATCATGTCATGGAATAATGTCACCATAGCCCTCTGATATGTTGCCCCAGCATTCTTTAACCCAAATGGCATCACCTTGTAGCAGAATATTCCCCACATTGTTACGAAGGTAGTTTTTTCCATATCCTCAGTGGCCATCTTGATCTGATTATACCCCGAGAATCCGTCCATGAAAGAAAACAATGAATGTTTTGCTGTGTTATCCACCAACGTATTAATGTGTGGTAAGGGAAAATTATCTTTAGGACTTGCTCGATTCAGGTCACGATAATCCACGCACATTCGTAATTTACCGTCTTTCTTTGGCACCGGGACTATGTTAGCCACCCATTCTGGATATTTGGAGGCTTGTAGGAACCCAGCATCAAATTGCTTCTTGACTTCCTCTTTTATCTTCAACAACATCTCAGGCCACATCCGTCTTAGCTTTTGTTGAATGGGCTTGCATTTTGGCTTTAATGGGAGCTTATGGACCGCTACATCTTCATCCAGTCTTGGCATGTCCTGATATGACCATGCGAATACATCTTTGTACTCGCGGAGCAAAGCAATCAAATTGTGCCTGGTGCCCCCTGAAATAGAAGTCCCAATCTTCACTTCTTGCTTCCTTTCTTCAGTTCCCAGATTTATTGTTTCAACAGATTCTTGATGAGGCAAAATCTGTTTATCCTCTTGTTCCACAATTCTTAGCAAATCAGGAGATGAGACATAGTCTTCAGCATTTTCTTTGGCTTCAAATTCTCCTAAACAAACAACCTTCTCAAAATCAATTTTAGGACTCGTAACGGGTTTGTTCATGCTGTTGACATCTGAGCACCTGAAAGTTGAATGGAAAAGGAAACTATAGAGGGGCATCCAAACGAAATGTTATGGCATGACATGAGGCAAATGTAAGGACAGCCTATGAAATGAGAAAATGATTATGAAATTAGTGGTAATGCGAAAGATCATGACAAAATGCATCTTCATTGATATTCATGATAAAGAGCGAATGTAAGCTCTTACAAAAGAATTCTGTTATATCTAAGGACACAATAGAATGTTAATGTTTGAGCATTACTCTGAAGACTTATAAACTATAAGAAGGTCCTCGGCAGTCCAATTGTTCAACATAAAACCCGGGGGACAAAGGCGTATCCTTAAGACATCTTTACTTGTGTCAGCTCCTTTGTCAATGACATTTATACTGATGTTCTGAAAACCCTTTTCGATCATTAACATTGTGCCTTGTGCATTATCCTGCCTCGGGTATATCATTCCCGTAGACGTAAATGTTCTTGACAAAGGAGGGAATTCCATAGGCTCCCATTCTGGTTTTTGGCCTAAGGTTCTCGCGATTCTTCTTTCCTGATCTTTCTTCCACTGTCTTCTTCTTTGACACATGTCCGGCTGGAAACCCAAACCGTACCGGGCCTTGTGGTGCACTGGCTTTAGAGCCCTGACTATTCCTTGCAAATATCTCCCTAAACCTTTTCTCGCTCGAGCTCCCCTTTCTACAGTCAGTTTGACACCCATCCTGGTATTTCTTGACAATTTTGGTGCGGGAATTCTGTTTCCCTCAACGACGAATGTGGCATTGACAAATTCAAGAGATCGGAAGGAATATTCTACTGCGTCTTTGCTTACTTCAAGGTATGGCGCATCAGCAGAGATAGATGCGACAATGTCTTCTTCTCCCTCGACAGTGACCAAACAACCATCCATGATAAATTTCACCTTTTGATGGAAGGATGATGGGACTGCTCCAGCAGAATGGATCCAAAGTCTTCCCAAGAGACAATTATATGATGGTGTGATGTCCATGACTTGAAACTCAACATTGTATATGTAGGGACCCACTTCTAGAGGGATCTCGATTTTTCCCATAACTTCTCGTCTTGTTCCATCGAATGCCCTTACTGTAGAATGGCAGGGCCTTAGATAGGATAAATCTATCGGAATCCTGGAAAGTGTGGCCAAAGGCATGACATTGAGTGCCGATCTATTGTCGATGAGCACGTTCGGTATTATATAGCCCTTACAACGGGTTATGATATGCAATGCTTTCACTGAGCCTCTGCCATTGGGCGGTATTTCATCGTCACTAAAAGAAATGAAATTATCTGTATTCAAGTTGTTCATCCATCTATCCAGTTTTTCAATGGATACATTGTTTGCCACATAAGCTTGATTTAACACTTTCAGCAGAGCGTTCCGGTGTGGTTCTGAATTCAACAGTAGAGATAATACCGAGATTCACGCTGGCTGCTTACTCAATTGTTTACCACGTTGTACTCACTGTGCTTGATAAATTTTAAGAATTCCTGTGCTTCCTCCTCGTCCACATGCTTTTTAGCTTCTTGTTCAGGCACAGTTTCATGCTCATCTTCGGTCACGTGCATCGGTGCTTTTCCTTTCTGTTTCAAGTCACTGTTCTTCTTTATCTCCTTCGAATAACATCTTCCACTACGAGTGAAATGACCTACTTCCCCGACGCTTCCAGCCATGGCTTTGGGTTTTTCATCTTCAGGTGTGAAAATATTGTCATATTTCTATGGTACTGCTTTATTGTCCTTGTAAGGGAAAAGAGACGGTACTTCAATTATCACTTTTGGTTTCACCGGTTCCTTCCTTGCATTGTAATAAATTACGAATGGTCGATCGGCGCTATACGGACAACCTGACGATTGATTGTCGGAGGCACATACTTCTTTCTCATTGGCCTCTCCTTCATTAATGGTCTCAAATCTCCTTATTATCTATCCGGTCTTGCAGTAACCTTTTAAATTCCTCACATGATTGAATGTTGTGCCCTACAATTCCATGAAAATCACAAAAAAAAATTGACATTCTTTTTTGAGATTATCGTCGGGGGGACAGAGTAATCTATTCTTGACCAATGCCTCCCAGATTTTCTGTAAAGGCGTCCTTATTTCTGAAACACATCTTCTGACTTGCCATTCATCTTCTTTCCCCACTGTGCTTACATTCCCTTCAGTATGGTTAGGGAACGGGTTCCCAGTTGCATTACTGGCACTACCGAATCGTAGGATACCTGCATCAATTAGTCCTTGAACTCTCCTTTTAAAGGCTAGGCAATTTTCCGTGGAATGTCCCTGGTTTCTCGCATGGTATGCACAACTAGCGTTTGGGTCGTACCATTTCGGGTATGGGGGCCTCAATGGTGCCGTATAATGCGGGGATATCAATTGCTTCTCCAAAAGTTTTGGGTACAGTTCCCCATATGACACAGGAATAGGGGTAAATTGTGGTCTCTCGGAATTGGGTTTTGCTGGCCTCTGCTCGTTTTTGGGTTGACCTTGGGCGGGTATTGTATTTTGTGGGAATGTGGCGGTTGGTCTCGGGTTACTTGTGGCGTAAACGGGGTAAGAAGAGTAAGGAGGCGGTGTTTGGTAGTAAGGGGTTTGAGGAGGGTAATAGAAATTCGGAGGTGGATAATTTCGAGGTCGGGGTTGGTTTGGATATGGGTTAGGGGCATAACGGCTTCCCATTCCCACCATGTGGGTTTCTGGTTCTTTCTTCTTCATGGGCGCTGCCCTTCTTGAACTTTCTTGACCTTCCATTCTACCGCTCTTGACAACATTCTCTATAAGCTAACCAGATATTACAATATCTGCAAAGTCTTTCGTAGCACTTCCCACTAGTTTGTCGTAAAATGGTGCTTTCAAAGTGTTGATGAAAAGAACGGTTATCTCCGTTTTTGTTAGTGGGGGTTCTACTTGGGCTGAGACATCCCTCCATCTCTGCGCATACTGTCTAAAAGTTTCTGACGGCTTTTTCTCTATCATTTGCAAAGTCATCCGGTCTGGCACCATATCCGATACATGCTTGTATTGCTCACAGAATGCTGACGCCAAGTCCTTCCAAGATCGAATCATTTCCCTACTAAGCTGGTTGTACCACCGAAGAGCCGATCCTACTAGACTATCCTGAAAATAATGTATGAGTAGCTGGTCTTCATTCACGTAACCAATCATTTTTCGGCAAAACATGACAAGATGCGCCTTTGGACATCTCGTGCCATTGTATTTTTCAAAATCAGGCACCTTGAACTTCGGAGGCAGAACTAGATCAGGCACCAAACTGAGCTCTTTGGGACTTAATACAGAGAAGGCTTCAGTACCCTCTATTACTTTGAGTCTTTCCTCTAAGCTCCTATACTTCTCTTGAGCCTCACGATCGTCCGTTTTCAACCTGGCTACTTCCGCTGGATCGTCCGAATCTGGAATAATTGGATTGGCAGAATTAGCCTCAGAATTTGATATGAATATTCCTTGCCCTAAATGAGTATGTGGCACCGGCCGTTGCTCTTGTAATTCCTTTTGAATTCTCTACATCCTTTCAATCCTTCCATTGAATTCGGCCTCCATTACTCTAGTTTGTCAGCGCGTTCTATACGAATGACGTGGTTCCAGTCTTGTGGTATTGCAACTGCGAATTGTATGTTTTAACCTCAGCGAACGAGTATGGGATATGCAATGAATGAATGGATGCATGAATGAATGCATGAATGTCAAATGAATGTCAGTCATGAATGAATATGCAAAATTTGGTGTTAATTTCAAGATAGCCCCTATTTAGGCATTTCCTTAATCAAATGAGTCTATTACACAACGTTTCGGTCACTCGTATAATTGACTCCTCCATTAGAAACCCGTTTTTGGCAACCAATCTCTAATCAACACCTTCCTAACAAGATGCCTTCGATGCATGATGAAAAATAGAAATACAGACAAACGACCTTGGTTAGCGCAACACATATAAACAGAGAAAAACTGTGGAAAATCTAACAAATTAAGCTACTTGGTCCAGTGGACTCGTATCCCTTTGCTTAGAAAGCACAAATGTAAAAGAAATAGAAGGTAAGATGTGCTTTTCCCGTGTACTTATTTCGGTGACTACTAAACGAGCGGAGGTTCGGCATGGATCTAGTTGGGTGGCTCGTATGGTTCACTATATGTGGTTTTGGTTCTAGATGGGTACTCGAATCGTCTGCACTGTCATCTACTAAAATTAGTATAGAGCCTCGGTCATGGCCCATCATAGGCTTACGAGATCAATTCGAGGGATTACATTTACTTATGCCTATACGGAGGGACAAGTTAACTCACGAAAGCATAAGTCATATGTAACCCAAAAGTATTCACTAGCCTGTGCGGAGGAACGAGTTAATTCACGAAGGCGTAGCGTTTACTTTCACTTAACAGGGACGGAGCCCGGGTATAGAGCTCATGTTATGCAACAAAAATGCACGTGCACGGTGTGTAGGGAGAAACTTGCAAACCTTTACGTTTTATTTAAAAAACTAAACCAAAACTAAAATCACAAAAATTTAAAGCTGAAAAACAACCGGATAAAACAAGTTAGAATATATACAACACGATGCAAATGCATGATTTTTTTGAAAACAAAAAATTTGAGGATCACGACTAAATGTTAATTTGAACAAGGAACTTTGAAAATTTTGACAACGCGAGTTTAATTCGACTCGACTCTCAAAAAGCGTCCCCAGCGGAGTCGCCAGCCGTAGCGACGTAAAAAAAATTAGTTTCGCTTGGTCACTAATTGTGGCGATTTATTAAACATTTGAAAACCAACTTTCGATTTTATTAACAAAGGGGGTCGCCACCGATCCTTTTTTATAGGTGTGATCGGACACCTAATAAAATTATTTTAAAACAAAAAGAAGGTCGAATTTAGGTCTACGTGAAAGTCCAGAGAAAAATTGGGGTTCGGGAGTCAGTTACGCGCGAGGAAAGTATTAGCACCCTCGCGACGCCCAAAATTGGTATCTCATAAACATGTGTTGACTTGATTTTCAAAAATACGAGTTCAATATAATATTTAATCGTGATTCGATTGAAAAATGAGAATTTTTAGTTTTCGATTTTTTTAGAAATGGTGTCCCGTTTTTTAACACAAGACGACGAATTTCACCCAACATAGCGATGAAATCGATGACTTAATGTTAAAATCGGTACATTGCCTTATTCTTAAAATTAAAATGTAAAAAATTTCTAAAATGATAGTAAAAATCTAAGAATATTATTGTAAAAAATGCAAATAGTGATGTGAATAATATAAAATATTAAAATATCAAAATATTAGAATAATAATAATTAATATTGACAAATAAAAAACAAAATAGAAATAAAAAGTGTACATAATATATATATTAGAAATAACAATGATGTTTAAAAATAATACTATTAATAATACTTCATAAATATGTACATATTATAACCCTTTTTTAGAATAATAATTAAATATACGAAAATAATATTATATACTCAAAAAGGTATATATACACTTATGGTGAAATATATGTACTAACATTAATAATAAGTATAATCGGAATAAAATAAATACAATAATATATACTCAATATGGTATTAAAAATACGTATATGTATAATAGTATTTCGGAGTATGTACATGAGACAATATAAAATATATACATGGAAATATACAAGAAGTATACAACTAATAACATTAAGAATATATATATAATATAAATACAATATATACAATATACACATATGATAAAAAACTATTAATATGTACATGTATATCTACATACACATTAAGTAAAAGTACTAATGCTAACAATATTAATAATAAATATAATAATAGACATATATGCATATAATAGTAAGAAACGGAACATAAAGAAAATATATATATAGCTAAATATAATATAATAATAACAATATATAAAAATAATAATGATAACAATATTACATATATAACATGATTAATATTTAAAGCTAAATTAAATAGCAAAATAATATGAAATCCAAGGTAAATACGAAAAATAAATAAAAAGAAGAGAGAGGGAAGAGAGAAGGGAGGGGGAAGGGAAATCCGGCCAGGGGCCGGTCACCGGCCGACCGTCGGCCGCCATCCGTCGCCGGCGCCGGCCACCGCAAGTGGTGGCCGGAAAAGGTAATTTTTTTATATTTGTTTTGTATATATATTTTTATTATATTTTTTATTATGATGTATATATATAGATTAATAGATTCGAAAAAAAGGAACAAAATAAAAAATAAAAAAAGAGTAAAATAAAGAAGATAAAATCACCTTTAGGTATTTTTTGAAGATAAATTCTTTGTATTGATCAAAATTCTCCCTACATGATTTTTGAATGGCTTTTTATAGCCATCTTTTACATGATTTTCTATTATTTCTTTTTCTATTTTGTAGGTGGTGGTGGTGGTAGACAATGGATATAAAAAATGGGAGGAAAAATGGGGCAAGTGGGAAAGTGGCTAGGTGGCTAGGGTTTCTTGGTTTTTTTGGAGGGGTTAGGTTTTATTTTTTTTGGGGTTAGGTTTTTTTTGGGGGGGGCTTAATGGGCTTTTGAATTGGGTTTAATATTTGGGTTTTGTAATGGGTTTGGGTAGATGTAAATGGGTCATGGGTTAAGGGTTTTAGTGGGTTTAGAGGTTTGGTTGGGTTTTGATATAATCGGGCCCAGGCAATTTGGGCTTCTACACACGTCAAAGCAGATTGTTATAAATTGTGAAATAAAAGAGCTGCTGAGAGTAACGAGGAAGATATAGCTGGTGCTAATTTGGCCGATGAAAATGGTGATGATTTCTTGTTAGTGTCAACAAGCAATAACACCAAGCTTACGTTCGAGTGGATCCTAGATTCAAGATGTTCTTTCCACATGTGTCCTAATAGAGAATGGTTCTCCACATACAGTTCAGTTGAAGGTAGAGTTGTGCGCATGGGAAACGATTCATCTAGTAAGGTAATTGGTATTGGTACTGTTAAAATTAAGATGCATGATGGGACGATTAGGACACTCTCAGATGTCAGGTATGTATCTGATTTATGAAAGAATCTCATCTCCTTAAGTATTTTAGACTTGAAAGGATGCAAAATCAACATCGAGTCGAGCGACATTAAAATATCTTGTGGAGCTCTCGTTTTGTTAAAAGGTAAAAGAACCGACAGTTTTTATATTCTAGAAGGTTATACAGTGACATGTGAAATCGAACGTCCCTCATCCGTTACGGAGTTGAAGTCAACTTGTTTGGAGCGGAGGCAACTTGGTCATAGGAGGGAAAATGGTATGATCGTTTCGTTGAAGAGAGGTTCTCTTTTGGATGCAGGTTTTGAAAAGTTAGAGCACTGTGTTCGTGAAAATCAGACCTGGGTTAGTTTTGATTTGGCAGTATACAAGTCAAAGGCTAGAAGTCTTCCAGTTTCTAAGCACAAATTCGACTCATTTAATTCTCTGCATAGTTCAGGATAGGCTCGTGGCGGGCTTTGGCAAAGATGGTGTTGTGAAAATATGAGTCAAGGTGGAGATTTGTTAAATATGACTCCTATTGTAATGACCCGAATTTTTACAGTTATCAAAAAAGTGCATTTTCGGGTCTCCGTTTCTAAAAAATAGATTATATTTACGAAGTTAAGAGAGTGATTAATTAAAGTTTAATGAAGCAAATTAGCTTAAATAAAGGATAATTAGATAAAAGGATTAAATTAAATGAAGTATGAAAGTTTAATTATAGGATAAAGAAATTGAAAGGACTAAATAAGTAAAGAAAAAATAAAATACATGTGTAATAAGTATTATACATACATTTGTAATACATGTATGTATTTACTTATTATTTAAGTAAATAATTAATGTATTTATTATTATTAAATTGATATTATATGATGAATAGATTAAATAAAGACAGTGTATGGTAATGATTTGGTACAAATGTATTAATAAAAAAAATACATACATTTGTAATATATATTTGATATTAAATGGATATTTATTATTTAGTGAAAGATATTTATTAAATAAATAATTATATTATAATATATTTATATGATAAATAAATGTAAAATAACAAATGTATGGTGGGGATGAAATACAAATGTAATAATATGTGTGCCCAAGTGTAAAATAAATATTTGATATTAAGTAGATATTTAATAAAGTCATTATTATTATTATTGTTATTATATTATATATATATATATATATAAAGTAAAACAAAAGAAGAAAGGAAACAGAGAATGAGACGAAACAGGGGAAAGAAAGGAAGGAAAGAAAAATAAAAGGAAAATTGGGGTTTTTGAAGCCTTAAGCTTTACTAGGTAAGTCAATTTGATCCCCTTTCTTGCAATTTTGATGTTTATGAAATTCTAGAGAAGAGTACTACATGAATTATATCAAAAGTTAGGGAGTTAATGAATTTTTATGTGTTGATTAAGTTGAACAAAAATATGAATTAAGGGCTAAATTGATAGAAATTCAAGTTAGAAATGAAATAAGGATTGAATTGTAAAGTGATTCATAAGTTTTATGCTTTAAGGACTAAATTGAAAGAATTTCGAAATTATGGTTTTATGATGAAAAATAGATAATTATGTCTAAGTTTGGTTAAAAATTGAGTAGAAATAAAGTATGAATTAAGATAGAAAAGTAAGTGAATTTAGTTAGGATTAAATTGAAATTAAAGTAGAAAATCAACATTTTGCATTAAGACTATTTGGGACAGCAGCAGTAGTTTAAGTTTGAAAAATCACAAAAAATTGTATAAATTTAATTAGAGGATGAATAAAATATGAAATTAAATCTTATTGAGTCTAATTTCTTATAGAAGAAACGGTTTAAGCAATTGAATTGTAAATTATAAGATATAATGAGTTTTGTGAGACAAGGTCAGAATGAATTCGGGTTCCCCTGTTCTGACTTTGTAAAATCACCAAACATTGAAGAAAAATAATTAGAGGCTTAAACTTATATGTTTAGAATTAATAATAAGTCTATTTTCAGGATAATCAACGGTAATATTATCCGAGTTTTTTACTGTGAGATAATTAATTTTTAGTGAATAAGGGTCGGAACTGTCAGACAGTAGAATAGAGGTGAATTTAAAGAATAAAATGTACCTAATGGATAAACTAAAAATTCTAAAAATTTTATGGTAAGAAGATATATGAGTCTAGTTTCAGGGAAAATTAATGGATCTTAATTTGGAGTTCTGTAGCTCGAGTTATAAATAATTTAGTGACTATGACACAGATGGACAGCTTGAATATTCATAAAAGTAAATAATAAAAATTATAGATAATGTTACTTACAAGTGTGTTATATACACTAAGGATGTGGAATGGAGAGGAGGAGGAGGATAAATATGTATGAATATTCATCTAGCATGGCTAATTTGCATGTTTTAGGCTCAGGGACTAAATTGAATAAAAGTAAAACTTTATGGGTAATTTTGTAAAAATGTCAAAAATGACCAAATTGCATGAAATGGATTATTTTATTATTTAAATTACAAAATTGAATGAAATTATTAATTTAGTTCAAGATCAGGGGAAAACATGTTTTAGGGATTAAATTGAAAAGTGTTGAAATTATGGAAAATTCTGATATTTTATAGAATTAATGGATTGTTATCAATATGAATGAGAATAATATCTAGAAATAAGGATTAAATTGCAAGAATTTTATTTTCCTGACCCTAAGGATGAAATCGTCATTAATTAAAAGTTTAGGGGCAAAACGGTAATTTTTCCTAGAGCATTAATTAAATGCATTAGAATATGAAATGAATGAAAATGATGATCAAATTTATTTATAAAGATCCGGACGACTCAAATATGAGACTTGATCGTGGAAAATAAAAGATATCAGATTAATGAAATTATAAACACAAACAAGCAATGAGGTAAGTTTGTGTAACTTGAATTGTAATTTAAATACTTGAAATATGTGGTTATGTGATGAAAATATGATTTGAATGTTCAATTCATGATAATTGATGAAATATTGCTAATATTCGATATAAATTGAAAATAAAGCTGGTTGAATGAAAGGAAAATTCGATGGATCTCTGAAAAGGAATTGACGGTAAAAATGATCTAGCCCGGACTGGTGATCCTATTCTAATACAGCCCTCTCGAAGAATACGTGTAAAATGGATTTAGCCCGGACGGGTAATTCGAATTAGGGTCTGAATTTAGCCTGGACTGGTAATTCAGATCCAAGCTCATTAGAGTAATTGTCATTGCAGGGGATTTAGCCTGGACTGGTAATCCCGACAATACTCTATGAGTTTATATTACAGGGGATTTAGCCTGGACTTGTAGTCCCACTGTAAGGATGAGGTTCGCGGGAGTGTGCTCTCTGATATTAAATGTGTAAGACCATGGTTGAAAGATACCATGGCAACCTGATATGAAATGTGTAAGACCATGGTTGAAAGATACCATGGCAACGTGATATGAAATGAATAAGACCATGGTTGAAAGATACCATGGCAACGTGACATGAAAAGAATAAGACCATGGTTGAAAGATACCATGGCAACATGACAGAAAGTGAATGAGTAAGACCATAGTTGAAAGACACTATGGCATCATGTCAAAGATAAATAAGACCGTGGATGGGAGGCGCTATGACATCTATTGAACAGTTGATATTCAAGTAATACTTATCAGATGACGAATGGTTATATGAAATGGTTGTGTGAAATGTTTACAAGAACTGGTCATATGGAAATATATGTACAAAATAGTTGTATGAAATAATTATGAAGATAAATAAACGAAATAAGTATAAGTACATGAAATATAATTTATGTCAAGTTTGATATAAACTATTACCGGGATAAATATACATAAAATATATGGAAATGATGGATCATGAAATATTGAAATAATGAAATGAATGATATATGCTTATGAAGAAACGGTAAGAGCATGATATGTTCATGATATGTACATATATGATTATCTTTGATATGTTGATACAAAGAAATTATGTAAGTTGAGACTATTATTAAACTCAAGTGCGATATGTAGAGAAAATAAGTATATCAATGTTGAATTTAGATGAAATGTGTGCAAGTATACTAACAATGATGTTGTTTGACGCTTAGACAAGTGCCAAACTATTGATTGAACGGTAACATGTTTAATTATAAGGAGCATTGAAATAGTAAGTACTTAGATGAAAATAAAATTTAAGATTTTGCGAAATTTTTTGATAATCCCGATTTAATTCCGGTTGGTTTCTAATGTATGTTTGGGGCTTCGAGGGCCCAATAGAGAGACGTTATGATTATTTCTAAAATATGAATAATAAATGACTTAGAATTATCTGAAAATGTTCAGTAAACTCCGGTAATGCCTTGTACCCTATTCCGGCAATGGATACGGGTAGGGGGTGTTACACCTATTTTCAGTCAAATTTGAGAAATAATCTTTCAGTTAAACTCTGTTTACTTGTTTCAATCAAATACTAATTAGTTTAGATTATTTTATTATTATTTGACTTATGAATTTAGCCTATAAATAGGCTTTTTTACAACCTTAGAAAAATACACCCATTAGAGATTAGAACTCATAACACATTTAGAGAATTTTGTGTTTACGTTTTGAGGGTTTTTTGTTTTCGATTTTTCGGGGTTTAGTCTTAATCTCCATCTTTTGTACTCTTCGTTATTTTGCCATTATAGTAAAATTATCTTTGCCCGTGGTTTTTTATTCTCTTTGGAGGGGTTTTTCCACGTTAAATTTGTGTATTCAATTTCTCAATTTATTCCGCTATTTTCTTGTTTGTTGCTTAATCGGGTCAATTCCTAACAGTTTAAAAGACACTATTTAAAAACATGTTGATTAAGTTTTACTTCAATTGGTATCAGTATTATTGCCAGTGCAAGAGGATGTGGATTCGAGTGTGTTAAATTGCATTATCCTCCTATTTAAGGATTGAAGAGGAATTATGGGTAGTTCTAGGTTTTATATTAAAAAAACACAATGCTAAGGGTTGAACTAGAGGTGTTCATGGGTAGGACCGAGCCGAACTTATACATAATATTGACACATTTTATACTTGTCCAAACTTGACCCAATAAAAAATATGGACTTAAAATTTTGCCCAAGTCTATTTATATAGTTAGCCTAAACCCATTTTAACTCTGCTATATTATTTTTTAAAATTTTGGAATACTTATATTATTTTTAGTTTAATATTTAATATCTAAAATATATACTATAGCAATTTGAAGTTACAATTATAAAATGTAATCGCATGTGGCATAGTTATATTTTAGCCATTTGTTTCCAGAAATTATTGACACGTGACATGTTACCATGTTACAAAAACACAATTTTACTCTTAAATTATACCCTTCCAATTTTACTCTACAATTTCTAATAAAGATAAACATTTCAACTTGACTATAAGAATGAAATTTACTACAATCGACTAACTAAAATTAAGAAGCAAATCTTTAAAATCATATAATGATATTTAAGGTGATTTGCATGACTACTGGTGAAGAAATTAATATTCCAAAAAATTAATAACATATAACGCAAATTAATGGTATATATTAAAATATTAATAAAAAATATTTTAATGAATAATTATTTAAATTTTTTATATTTTTATTCCTAACAAATATTACAAAAATTTTTGAATCCTACCAAGTTTTTACTTTGACAAAAAAAAATTATACCAATTCTAACAAAACTTTTTAATTTCTCGATTTGAGTTCTCCCTTTAACTCTTTCCTCAGGCCTAAATTAGTGCCAATATTTGAACTGCTAACATTTGTTTTCAAATTACTTTATAAATATTTCTTAAATATTAGTGCTGAATATTGACACATATCTTTTTAATGAATTATTCTCATGAAATAATTAAAAATTAGTAATCTATGTTAGAGCTAATTATTTAGATATAATAAACTTAAATATCCATAATAGATACAACTATTATCATTGTTTTATAAATAACACAACTAATATAAAAAAAATTATACTACTTTACAATAATGCATATATGGTTTTCTATATTTATTAAATATTTTCAATTAAAAATAAAATAATTATCATATTCTTATACTTAATTATTTAATGAATGATTTATACCATAAATTGATATATTTTTTAATACTCTCAAAACACTAATATGAATTGATAGTAGTTGTAGTCTTTCATAATTTAAGTGCTTCGTTAGATTTTAATACTCTCACTAATGAAAATAAAAGGATGACATGATTGATAAAAATTTTATAGGCTTTAGATATTTGAAAAGATGAAAGTTAAAATATTGTTTTCAATTTTTAAGTAGGTGAAAAATATGATTTTTTTTTCAACAGCACAAATATATAATTTTTTTCAAATACAAGTTTAATTGAGTGTAAAAAAAATAAGGAACTTAATTATTTTTTTTAATTTAAAGATATTCTTTTTATGTATTTTTACAGTCAAACACTTACAGCTTGTTTGGTTTGGTGTATTGGCTAAGTCAATACACCCCTAATCGGTGGGCCCCACCTAATACTTCTCTAACACGTCGTTTGGTTTGATGTATTGGTAATACGCATATAATCCATTACCTTCTTAATCGGTGAAATCCACCGATTTCTATTCCCCCCTCTTTGCCCAGATTAGCTACTGATTGAGCATCACCTCCCTGATTTGCCCTCCCCCCATCCCCTTGTTTCTATTATGTTCCTTCATCCGATTTCCTTCCTTATTTCTTTGCTTTTGTTTTCTGCCGATTTCCTCCCAGTCCATTATGCCTCTTTGCTGCCGATTTGTTCCCTCCGTTTCCTTTCTTTTCTTTTTCGCTCTGCCACTCTTTCGATTGCCTTCTCAACCAGTCGACCTTCTTCTTCTCAACCAGTGAAACCAAAAAAGCCGACGATATCCCCACTGTCACCGTAGCCATCGCTGGTTCTATCGTCGACAACGCTCAGTCTCTCGAGCTCGCCACTCGAGTAATGGAAAATCCCTCTGTTTCTCTTCACTCTTTCTACCCTATGTTACAAATTTTCATTTAATTTCTCCTTTTTCTATCAGAGTCAAGGAGGAATTCATCATTTGGAATCTGGATTTGAAAAAAGCAATGCGGGAAAGTCTTTAGTATCTGAAGAAGGGATTCAAGCTGGAAGGAAAAGAAGAGTTGACAGCTCACCTTCACGTGGTACTAAAAAAAGGAGGCAAACAAAAGATGCTTCTGTAATTCAAGAAGAGGATTGTGCTCACAGGTATCCACTTCTGCTCTTATATTGATTTCTTTTGGCATGTTATTTAACCATGTGCTGATATTCTGATTATTTCTTGATTCAGATAACTGAGGTTTGTTTACAATTACGTTTGTTGTTTTTCAGTGTAAATTCAACTGAACCAAATTCGCTTCCAGATCAGCCTGTATCATTGTCATATGATCAGAGTCAAAGAGGAGCTGATGAGACTAATGCACTGGTTGTTGATAAAATAACAGAGATTTTGGAAGAGACTTTTGAAAAAAAGGTTGTAGTTGATTCTTCCAATCTAGGAAATACTGATCATTTGTAGAATATTGTAGCAGAATCAATGCAGGGTATTCCTCAAAGTGGAGGAATGTGCAGTCTTGCAAGTGCTTCAGGAGAGAATGGTGGATCTGGGGATCCAGTAATTGTTCAAGAAGCACATTTGGGGAAGGTTTCTCAAGTTACCAAGCCCTATCAGGTAAAGGCTGATTCTAGCTATATGCAAATTCCTTTTTTCTTGCATGCAGATGACAGTATCAACATTTTACTAGGCTCTTATTTACAATGTGCATTTGTATTTTGTTTGCTTTTCCCCTCATTTGTGTTCCCCGGGTCTTTAACAGTAGCATTCCCCATTTATGATCAAGTTATTAAATTTCTCATAATAGTTATACAAGTTGATCAGGTTCTTTTGTTTTTGGGTGTCTTTTTCAGTCTTTCTATTTTGTATCCTTGCGGTTCATAAGTGTTTTTATTCTGTAGCCAATGAAAGACGTGTCAGAAGGAGGCACAAAGCTTGAAGACAACGTAGTTCCCAAACTAGATGAGAATGAGAAAATTGGAATGAGGACGAGGTCAAAGCAGAAGTTGTAGAAATATATGTAGTTTCTTTTTAGCTTCTACAGTTATATTTTAACCATTTTGCACAAAGGTACTCTTTTCTTTCCAATCTCGCATCCTAGTGTCCCGTCAAATTATGAATTACACCTTGAAGCAGCTTTTGAAGTACTCTTTGTTTTTGGAGTTTTGCAGAATAGCAGATGTTCAACATGCCATGTAACAACTAAACATGGGAAAGTTGCTTACTAACTTGGATCTTGTTCAGAATACTTGTAAATGCTTATCCTTTTATTTTGGTGTGGGTTTGTTTAGTAGTGCTGGTGCCTTTTGTGATTGTTATAGGTTTCTTACTAGGTCTATAATTGTTAAAAGGTGAATTGTAGGAAGGATAGATGCGGACAGATAATTGGATTATTTTCACTTTTTTGTTGAATTATTTTCACTCTTGAATTATAAACTTCATCTTGTTTCCTTGTTCTTGCTGGTAATTCACAATTAGTTCTTATGTAGCCCTGTATATGGTTGCTGTAGAAAGACAAAGACAGAACAGAGATCAAATGATGGCAGAAAGTTTAAAGGCCATGGAATCAGAAGGTAGTGGTGAGCGAGTTTGAGCATTGACATGTTTAAATGTTCATAGGTTACTTATAACAAACTTGCTAATGAGCTTCCCCAACACTTCCTTGTGTTCTTACCTTTTGTGTGGAAGTCTTTTGTTGTTGAGTTATTATTAGACAATTACTGTGCTATTGTGTCATTCTCTTATAACAGATACAGTCACATAGATGATCTTTGTAAGTCATCCTTCTGAAATCTAGAGATAGTCAAATGGGAAAGAGTCGTAGGCAGTCTAAGAAGAGGTGTACAAAACCGACTCAGAGTTTCATTAGAAACTGCCAATGGTGCGTCTGGATTTAACCTTAGCTACTGGTTGCAACTCTATGTCATTGAATGTACTATTGCGGGGTTCATGCGTATCAATCAAATGGTGGTAATCTTCCTCGACTGATGTTATTGTGTTTGTATCTGTCATTATGATTGAGCATGTTTTTGTGTCTATGTTACCGTTGCAATGGGAACTAACCAAAACTTGGATTATGGTAATAAAATTGTTCTTATACTATTTCATGTTTCATGTTTCATTGTCATGTAATTGTTTTTCTGAATTGTTTTTCTGAATTTAGCTGATTGCATTGATTGTTTTAATTCATAGGATCAGTGATGGACATCATTCAGCTTCATTGTTTAGTTTCTGGCATTGGTGCTCATGACATAGGCAGAGTAAGTAGAGATTCCCTTCTGCTGAAAACGAGGAACAAGTAAGCTTTTGATTTCTTCTGCTGAATGCTTGCTTTATATTGTAGTTGAACTAAGATCTTGAGGCAGTACTGCAACTTGTCAACAAATATGTCTTCTGGTTTTTGGTGCTTTAGAGGAAACATGTGCTCTTGGCAATTTAGCCTTCCTGGACAGGTAAATTACTTTTGATTCATTGTGATTTTTTAGCAACCTTACCTCATGGCCTTCTATTTCCTGATTTATCAATGCATCATATAAATCCAGAATTGGCAGAGATTGCTTTTTCCCTTAACTTGTGGAATGGACACATGAAATTGGAGGTTATTTTCAATGGCAACTTTGGACAGTATTCGTTTTCCTGCTAGATTGGTGAGCTATTTTGTTTGAAGTGAAGAATCGGTTTCATGGAAGGCCAATTGGAGTTGAGAGCAAGGTGAAAGAGATATTGTATCGGCTTGAATTTCTTCTATTGAATGCTTGCTTTATATTTTTAGTTGAAAGTGAGATATTGAGGCAGTACTTCCGTTTAATTCAGAATTGTTGTAAATTCAATCAAGTTCTTGATGATAATTCGATATGGTTATGTTTTTTTTATTTTTTAGAGTTCAATTCTTACTTATTAAATTTTATTAGTTATAATTATTTTAAATTTTATTAAATCATATATTTTAATTAAAATATATTTAATATTAATTATTTCAAATTATCTTTTATAGTATCATATAATATATTATGATTTGAGTAAATTCATATAAGAATATTAATTATTAAGAATTTTATTAAATTATATATTTTAAGTATAATATATTTAATAATAATTATGTTTAAATATGATTAAATTATTTATTATTCATATTAATAATCTTATCAAAATTTAAATAACAATAACAATAATAATTTACCAAAACAAATTTCTGGTAATTATTAAGAATTTTATTAAATTATATATTTTAATTAAAATATGTTTAATAATAATTATGTTTAAATATGATTAAAATATTTATTATTGATAATAATAATCTTATTAAAATTTAAATAACAATAATAATAATCATTTACCAAAATAAATTTATGTTAAGGGTATTCTAGTCATTTTAGTTTTTTCCACTATGCTATTACACCTCTATTCCATTCAACCAAACACAAGATTACTATTACGCATCTATTCCATTACATTCAACCAAACAGTTGATTTGCTATTACACCTCTAATCCAATACACCTCTAATCCAATACACTTCTAATCCAATACATCTTTAATCCAATACAGCGAACCAAACGCACTCTTAATTGAGTGAAAAAAAAAAGTACATGGGCTTAAATTTTTTTTAAATCTGAGTTACCTACATAGTCACCACCACCAGGCATCGAGAAGCTCTTAGGATGCCACATGTGGCTGCTCTTATTGTTCACCGTAATTGTAATTGACGATGAACCCACGTGTTTGCACGATTTTTTTTCAGTAAATTGGATGTAATGTCTATATTTTTCCCAAGGCTACATCACATTCTTTTATGGTTTTTTTCAACCATTTTATGGTTCTTTTTTTCTTTTAAATTTATATAATTCTGATTGTTTTTTTAATATTCTTTTATTATTACAGTGTCAACATGAAAAAAGTTTTAAGAGGATTGAATACCTGTTGAATTTCCAAAATTATATTGTTGATAGAGTTACTGGGAAATCATAGGTTGACAAAAGATTGAAGCAAGGACAAAAATGAATTGAGGTGAATTAATATACTACTATTGGAGGATTATATTTCTTAACTTATTTTCCCAACCAATCATTAAATTTTATTAATAAAAAGTGAAAACCAGTAGAAGAGATAAAAACCTAAATAATATCGAAACACCAACATTACAACAAAGCACAAAACTTGCATGAGGATAAGAGGGAAATATTGCATGGTACAAGCCACTCACCCTGCCACCAACAAGCTACAGACACATCCAAAAGGACTTCAATATCCATTGAAACACCCAACACAAATCTTACGAGAAACCTTATTACATGAACCAACAATCATAGCCAACTTCCAACTATAGTTCATAGACGGTCTATTGGCTACTGCCCCGATTTTTGACCATCACAGTTTGGGTTACACCAACGTTTTCTTTTGCACTTTTTTGGTCGTTTGGTCAAAAGTTTGGGTTGATTTTCCTTCTCAAAGGAACAAAGGCAACCGACCAAAGGGGTGAAAGGAGTGTCCAATTATTAATACATATCGAAAATTAAATACAATAAAAATCCAACAACACCTTTTTTGCATGCAAGTGTGGTTGTAAACACAGCGCAAGGATGCAACAATTCAAGGCTCAAAAATTTCGTATGTTACCCTCAGATTCATTCAATGTGTAAATAATAGATACAAGTATGTATATATTTTTAAAAATATAATTTAAATATTTTTTATCTAAAAATGCGTGGGGATTGAAAATTCAAAAAGAAATAAGAAATTAATATATATATATATATTATTGCTTTTGAGACTTGAACAATAAGCTTTTTTCATAAAATATTCGTTCCTAATCATTACATGCACTCAAAGATCTGAAACCCATGAACTTGTAAAAAGGGTAAGCATTTACAACCACCCAGGAAAAGCTCAAGTGTGAAGCAAGCAAAGAACACATGATCCACCCTTTTCCTCAGTAAGCTTCCTGCTCCCCCTGTCATCCATATCAACAAACTCCTTATATATGCCGGATACCAATATATACATTATTGTATGTGTAAGTATCAAACACGCTTAACATACTTTCTTGGGGACTATGAACTGAACAAATTTCTTCTTGCCCTTTCCATCTGGAGAACCGCTATGATGATGATGATGATCTCTCAAAATCCCATATTTCTTCATTTGCTCTCTCACATACCTTTCATATATGAAAGCCGCCCCCCTGAACTGTGGTAACACCAGCCATGCCATCAACACCAGCTTCACCGAGTACCAAATTGGTATCCTACAATATTTATATATATATACAATTAAAATTTCTGAAAAAATATTGTAACCTTCCTTTAATAGAAAATATTTGCTAACTGTTACCACTCCAAGACTGATTGAAACACCATCTCTGTTAAAGTCAGCAATGAATACAAAATCCAATAAGCGAGCCACTGTTCATCATCATCCTTGCCTGGACTTTCTATTGCTATCACCGATGCATATCTGAATTTTTTTTTCAATAAATTAACTAAAAAAAAATATGATATGACAAAACCCACAACAAAAACTCCAAAATTTTCTTACAAGGGATACAGCAACATCACCAGAGGCCTGCAGACATTACAAGTCCCAAAACAACACCAAAAAAGAAAAATAGTTCAGATATAAAGTTCAATTCGTCAAATGCCAAAACCAAGAAATGGGTTTTAAAATTAGTAACAATGAACGTTAAAATGAATATGGAATGAAAATATGTGAAAAAGAAAAAAGAATACCCGGCTAATGAATGAAGGTTTGAAAGCAAAGTCCATAAACGACCCATACTTAGATTCTGGATTCAGAAAATCTGTTTGAAGTTAGATAGAACAAAGGCAAAACAGTTTGTTTGTTGTTGGTTGAAATCTAAGGCAAAAAGGGACTGGATTTATAGACAAACATAGGGGGACATGGTACCAGGTGGCAACAAGAGAAACAGTATAAGATTCTGCCTTCGACGTGTGGAAATAGATTAAGCACCGTCCAGATAGATTAGATTAATGATTATCGATCAACGATCCAAGTGATTTAAAAACCCTTTTTTATTATAATTGTTAATCGCCCCTTCCATGGTTAGATTTGTTTAATTATAAAGTGGGGAAGGTTGAGCATGTGTTTGGATGATTAAAGGTCGGTGACACACGCCCTTGCCCACATGGATCCAAATGTAAGACTCCAAGTTTTTGTCTCTTTCTCTTTTAGCTTTGTTTCTTCCTCCCTTGGAGTTGGTGTTTGTGGGTCACGCAATTCAAGATTTGTTTATAAGTCTGGAGTTTCTAGTGGGAAGGAAGCCTGCAGCTGCAAGTAGAGATTAAAGTAGTTGGTTACATTTCTGGGCAATGCCTCGATTCTTAAATTATTATTGTAGCCCTAAACCACCCATGTTAGTTAATACGGGATTAAGTTGGTCCATGTTAATCCTGGGAATTTTTACCCAATGTAAATTGTTCTGTGGCCCAAAACCTAGAGTCTGAATTAATATTACGTTTTTCTACTTCCTTCCCATAACAACAATAATTGACTGTGCATGAATTCTATTGAGTTGGTTTAAGTCTTTCACGATGTTATTAATCATGTATTTAATGAAAGTGATTAAAATGGATGAATTTAAGAAATTTAGTAATTATTTAATTAATATGCATGAATCTACTAGAGTCACATTAATTACTAAATTTATGAATAGAAACTAATAATCACTTACAACAACTATATAAAAGATTGTAAAGGGCTCCTTTGGATGAGTTTTTCCTCTGGTGTGGTAGAATTTTTTACTTTATAGTTACAGTAATTTATTTCACTGCCACCGCTTTTTTTAACCTTAGAGGAGGTAAACATACCGCCCATCTAAAGACACCTTAAGTGATGAAGTCATTTTAGTAATGTGGTAGAAGAGTGTAAGAGAATATGATGCGAGAAAAAATAAAATAAAAATTCAGTTCCATATTGAGTGTCTCTGCCCTTCATCTTTAAATTATTTCCTCCAAAATGGTGCCAGAGTGTGTGTAACATAAAATTGGTCATGGTTTCTATAAGCGTGATGTACAATTATGTTCAAGTTCCTCCCTTTGAATAAGTTATAATTTTTGGGCAGTCAAAACAAAGACACTATTCATTTCCTTGAATGTCTTGGAGTTAATCAATAAAATCTATGAAGATCCAAAAGGTGCCACAGAGAACAACTTGAAGAATTAAAGAATAAGGCAGAAAGAAGAAAAGATTTCAAGAAGTAAAGACTAGCTATCTTAAAAGACATCATCATTGTTAGCGTTAGAACTTCTATGATTAGCTTGGTGGTCCAAGGATGCTTGTCCATAGAACCCATTCAAGTTTGAGCATCTAAAGAGCATGTGAGAAACATTATAGGAAAACAGACTTTTAGTGGCATTTTTTTTTACCTTTAGCAACGCTTTTAAGCGCCGTTAGAACTATTTGCGGCATTTTCACAAGCGCCGCAAAAAATGACACTATAGAAAAAGTCGCAAAAATTTTCGGCTTTTATTTGAAAAAAACGCCACAAAAGATCATGACTTTTTAGCTGCGTCTGTGGGAAAAGCCCCGCTAAAAGTCATGGCTTTTAACGACGTTTGGTTGGCTTTTAGCACTTTTGTTACAAACGCCGCTAATTTTGGCAGATTTGCAATGTACATTTTTCACCAATATCCAACCCTTTTTTGCATTAAATCCAACCAAAAACAGCAAATATAACATGAAATCCAACCAAAAACAGCAAATGTAGCATAAAAAATACAACAAAAAACGTTAAATCAAAATGATACTTCAAATTTAACAAAAGATATATGATGTAAATTAATAAATGAAGTATAACTCAAAATATTCTTACAATAATGTTAAATGTGACAATGTTAAAAATATTCTTACAAGGAGAAAACAAATGTCTAAGATGACTGCTTTTGCGACTGCTGAAACATCTTCATCATATGCTGAAGCTATAGTTGGAGCTCATTGTATTTTCTACTCTACTCTGCTACCATCGCTGTTGCCTCTGCCTCCCTCGCTGCTACCACTGCCTTTCTTGTTGCTGCATCCGCTCTAAGTTGTTGCTGGAGTTCTTCATATTTTCTTTCAACCTCAGCAATTTGCTCAACTGTTCTCGCTTGCATCTGAGCTATCTAGTCTCTTAACCTCTGAACTTCAGCTTGAGCTTGACTCTAAGAAGGCATGTATTGCTGGGAGCCGGATCTAAAATATTGGGTCGGGGTAACACCAGATCCTTGAAATCGAACCCGACCATACCTTTCAAGACCCAAAACTTCAGTAATAATTCTGTTATCAATGTTCTCAAGATTAACAGAACTATCAGTCGAAGCAATCGCTTCATACTCCGCCTTCTTCTCATTTAGTTTCTCCGAATAAATCAATTAAAGAGTTAGAAATGAAATATATAATAAAAAGAAATGCAACATAACTTAACATTATTTAAAACTACTAACGACAAATTAAACCATTATAATTAAACATTATAAATATTTATAATAAATCAAATTTTATTAAGTAAATATACCATAATTTGTCCAGCTTCGAATGTCATAGGAGATCCATCTTTCTTCCTATGCGTAATCTCAAAAAGCTGAAGGCGTCCAACTTTTTGACCAGATGAGACTTCCTACAATATAGTAGTAAAAATATTATTTAGTAGTAGAAAGTCATTAATATTTGATAGAATTAATAAATTCATAATACCTCGGCCTCAGCTACAGAAGCGAAACTTCTCGACCCTGCTGTGTGCGTGAATTTTTGTTTTTGCTTGCTGCTTGTTACAACTCGCTCACGGTCCTACATAATGTAATTATTATTACGTATATAGTAAACACTATATACCAAAAATTTTATAAGAAATTGGATGTACATAATACCTCTCCTTTCTTTGATTCCAGAATCTAACCGCATCTTCCCATTGGTACCTCAGCATTCCCGGCGGGACATTTCGCAATTTTTCTTTGAGGCTTATGTCTTTCTTAAAATATTGTTTTTTCAAAGTGCTTTTATGGTCTCTCCATTTTTTACCCAATGCCTTCTTGATATAGTCATCCGAGACCTCTAAAGCAAATCTCTCCTAAAAAAATACAAGTTTAGAATGTAAATGTAACGACCCATATTTCACGGGCACCGAAAAAGTGAATTTAGGGCCTCCGTCTTAGGAAAACTAGTCTGTAAATATTTATTAAAAATATTTACGAAGTTAGTTATGGGTTGAATTAGATTTTAATTAGGTGAATTTATTTTTAATTAGAAGTAATTAGTAGAAAGGACTAAATTGAGTAGAGCATAAAAGCTTAATCATAGAATAGAGAAAGGGAAAGGGACTAAATTAGTATTTAAACCAAATTAGTGACATGTGTAAGATAGAGAATAAATACATGAGTATTTAAATTATTAGTACAAATGTATGTTATATATATATTTACTTATTTATTAAGTAAAAAATATTTACTTATTATTATTATTATTATTATTATCTATTAATTGAGATAGTGACAATTGTATGGTGATAAATAACACATGTGTACATGTGTGTATAAATACACATTTATTATTTTTATTTGTTATTATATAGATATTTTATTAAATGTTAATTAAGTAAATAAGGTAATAAAATAAAGAATGAATAAAAGAAAGAAAAAAATAAGAAAAAGTTACAGGAACCAAACGAAATAGAAAGAAAGAAAGAAGAAAAGAAAAGAAAAGAAAAAGGAGAAATTAGGGTTTGAAAGCTTGAAAGTTAAATTGGTAAGTCAATTAAGTCCCTTTCTTTGTGATTTTGATGTTTTTGGAGTTTTAGAGTAAAGTACTATTGAATTTGTGTGGAAATATTGAAAGTTGATAGACTTTTGAGTAAGGTTTATGTTGAATAAATGATGAAATTAGGGATCAAATTGATAGAATTGTTGATTAAAATTAATTAAAGGACTAATTTGTGAACTAGCCTATAATTTTTGAATTTTAGGGGTTAAATTGGAAGAAATTTGAAATTATGGTAAAATGATGAAAATTTGATGGTTATATTGAAGTTTTGATGGAAATTGAATAAGAAAATGATGTGAATTGTAAAAAGGATGAAGATGAAAATGGTTAGGACAAATTTGGGATTTAGGTAAAAGTTGTATGAAAAGTTATTATTTTATATAAAATATGTGTGTTATTAATTAATTGTACTTATGATAATTTTCATAGCAAACAAGGAAACCAAGACGTTGAATACGAAGGGAAAAGAAAAAGTGATCGAGGAATAGCTCGAGAAAAATATCGGTTTGCATTATTATAATTCAAGTTATTTATTATTAAATGTTTAATTTTAATAATTGTGTATGGAATTTGAATGTGAGGTAAGTAGTGATATTTGAATTGAATGAGAATTGGATTTGATTGATGAATGTATACATGTGTGAAATTGAATTGTATAATGATTTGTGGTGAATTTGAAATTGTGATTGAATTGTTATTGTGATGGATTTGAATTCGAATGATTACAATCAACTGAAGGTGAAAGTGATATGAATATGTGATTTTGATACCCTATTAACTAGTTGGGCTAGGGCGGATATAGTTGGCATGCCATAGGATAGGAAAAGTTTAGGGATTCTTCAACCTCGAGTCGATGAGACACTTGGTGTGTCATATTTACTTCGGATAGATTCGATGAGACGTTGGTCGCCACTTTGCTTCGGCTTAGCCGATGAGACGTTGGTCATCACTTATTTGCTTCAAACTATCTGATAAGGAGTTGGTCGCCATTCTGGTGCGTTTGGTTGGATCCGTGTATCCGCCAAAGTCCGAGTTATGTTAATAGGGAAAATAAGTGAAATAATAAAACCAAATGATTTTGATTAATCAAGCTATCGAATAAAATGAGAAAATGATATTGTAAAATGGAATGTAAGATGAAATTTGTAAAGAGATTGAAGGCATGAACCAAAGGTTCATGAAGTGTTCATATTTGAAATGTGAATTGAATAATTATATGTGGTTGAGAGATGAATCAAAGGTTCATGAGTTAATTGAAATCTCATTGATGATTTATTGGATCTAACATTGGAAATGATATAATGGAAATATGATAGTTTGGTATGAATTTATATGTATGATTTGTATGTATGATTTTCTAATTATCTATGTATGTTATGATATTTTATTGTTGTTATAATTTGAATTATGATAATACCACTGAGTATTTCCAATACTCAGTGTACGGTTGTTTTCCATGCACAGGTTAGGTAAAGTTGAAGTTCAGTCAAGCATCTGAGTCAATTCCGACCTCAACTCAATTTTGGTGATGCATCTATCTTTTAGATATGTGGCATGTACTAGGTTTGCTTCTTGTCATTTGTAAATGTTTTATACTTTGAATGTAAATGTGGTGCATAATCCTTAAGAGGTAATAAAATGAATGAATGAGAATTTGCTAAGTTTGAAAGATTTGATGAATGTTATTTGATCAAGATTTATAAGTAAATGTTTTGGGTATGAATTAGGTGTGTTTAGTATGTGAAAATAACTTTAAAATGGTCAAAAATCATGTTTTCACACGGTCAAGTCACATGGGCATGTGCCTTGGCCGCGTGGAAAAGTCAGAATTGGCCACAGGTTAGTTCCACTTCCGTGTGAGAAAATCAGATCTGCCCATGGGCTAGCCCCACGGCCATGTTCCAGGCCACACGGGCATGTCTCAGGCCACATGGGTATGTGCCCCTATCTTCAAGGAAAAATTTCTAAAGTTGTCAGTTTAGTTCTGAATCACTTCTAAAACATATATTGGGCCCCGTAGGCCCATATTAAGGACTTTAAGATGAAATTTGATAAGAATTGATCTGGAATGTAAAGTTTATGACTCGGTTTTGTATAAATGTTAGTGTATAAGTCAAGTAATGTCTCGTAGCCCTATTCCGGTGACGGCTTGGGTTTAGGGGGTGTTACAGTAAATATAAATGAAACTTAAACCAAAGTATTATAAATAACAATTAGATGTTTTGTTACCTTAATATTATCGAGAGCTTGATTTTTGTTGCTATCAGGCATGTGATGCCATGATTCGTAGTTGATGGCAACATATTGGCATTTCGTGCTATAATGCCCAAATAGCCTGCTAAAAGTCGAGCTTCAGATCCAACAAACTGACCATGACTGTTTCTACTTACTTTAACACGCTCGACAAGATTTAAGTCGTATAAATATTTAAGTAGCGTATGTTCTCGACCTCTGCACGTCCCACCACTTTCAGCTGAAAAACGATATGTTATTATTTATATTAAAAATGAAAAATAAATCAATAATAAAAGTCAACACACATGTAAAATAAACTTAACATTACTTTGAAATTCTGCAGGCTTGTCAAGTGTCTCCGTCACATTCCAAGATTCAATAATTGTCTGCTGTTCACTATTTGCTTCTTCCGAATTTGGAGTATTCTGGACAATACTTAATATTGTAATCTTCTTCTACGCATTTTTCCTGCAATACACATAAAATAGTTGAAACTTTAGTAACAAATTACAACAATAATAGTACATATAAAATAGTTAAATTATATAACATGAGCAAGATTAAAATTATAATATTACATATAATTAAGAAATCGTAAAATCTTACTACATCATAATTCGTAAATATCTTCATCCACATCCTGACAAACCCATTGAAATTGTGTACTAATACTATGGATATTTTCATTTAAGTTTTGTTCTGGAAAAGGCAAAGTTTCTGATCTTTCGACGATGTCATCTCTACTTCCATTACCCATGTCAAACAAGTCTCGAGGGGTGTTTCGGAGTACAACGTACCAACCCTCATCAGTTGGATCTTTCGAGTAAAAAACTTGTTTCACTTGAGAAGAAAATACATACGGCTCATCTATCAATTGTTCTCCAGTGTGAATCAATCGAGAGAAATTCACCATTATAAAACCAATTTGATCTTTTTTAATTCCGTGAGCAGTATTAACATCAGCCCAATCACATCGAAATAAGAAAACTTTCCATTTTCTATAGTAATCTAACTCAATAATATCAGTAAGAAGTCCGTAATACTCCACATTTCCCTCAATGGGATTACTGTCCCTAGCACTAGCATAACTTGTAATTGAAGAATTAACAACTATTCCATAATTTTGAGTTCTCCTCAATCTCTCGCGATATTTTGTATGAAATCTGAATCCATTGATGATGAAGGCACTATATCTTTTACTACTCTATTCGGGCCTTGGGAAAGCCATTTAACTTCGTCATTAACGTCCTTCCCACTCCAAACCTATTGAATCAAAAGTAAATTAAGTAATTATAAATGTTACGAGAAAACATTATTATTTATCAATAAAAGGTTGAGTTTCATACCGTTTTGCTTAACCATTCATGGAAAGATTCTGTGTATAACTTATTAATCTCTCCTTGTTGTAATCTTCGGGAGCGTGAACGAGATCTTAAGATTTGTTTGTACTCACTACGTTAAAAAGAGGTTTAATTGGTTAGAAAATAAACAAATAAAAAAGATGAACATTTATCATATTTTAGAACTTACTTGCATAATGGTGCAATTGAATCGTGGTGAAAAAGAACATATCTATGTGCTTGTACCCAAGATCTTTCATCTAATTCTGCAATTTCAACTTTACCGATTGGTTCTCCATAACTTTGAAATAAATAAGTTTGAAACCATCATCATACCTATGACAACTAGTAAAGCTCGAAGGAGAGTAGCTCTAAACCAGATTTAATCCAAAAGAGAAAGGACAAAGAAGATTACATTCTACTAAGAGAAACATCATAAAGAAGGAAAATAAGCAAAAATACTTGTCTACCATATGTGGTATTTGTAGAAAATCCACAAAATTGGTAAGCTGAAACCTACAAGTGACAAAATAATTAGTGTAGAAACTAGAAATCACAATACAAGTAGCATCAAAACCAACAATCTTCTCTATAAACAGCACAAAGGAAAACCAATAGAAACGCAAAATTGAACAAACCAATGGCTACCACTCAAAAGACATTTGATGAAGAGAGAATAAAAAGAAGAAGTCATTTGATAACATTCCTTAATGGACATTAGGAAAAAGAAAAAGCTTTGAACAAAACTGAACACATACCCATATGAAATAACATGAAGAACAAAAAAACAAACAAGACGCTAGATTTCAGTAAACATCAGGAAAAGGAAAACAAGTTTAGAAAAAAAGAAAAGAAAAACCAAAATGATTTAACATGAAGTGGAAAACAAAGAACTCATCTGCCACCAATCAAATAAAAAAAGAAAAACCCAAATGAGATAACATGGAGATAAACAAATACATACCTTAAAGTATCATGTTTATGGTGATTAACATCAGCCATGAACACTCTCAAAACAAGCAAACACACCAAACCAAACAACAATGTGATAGACAGAGGGCAAAGCAAACAAATGAAATTTGGAAGTGGTTTCTATAACATTAAAGCCCTGTTCTTTAGTAACATAAAAAATAATAGAAATGAAATCGAAATGAAACAAGAAGCTTCGGGTTTGATTTGAAATCGAAATGAAATGAAACCTATGGAATGAAAACATAAAGGGAGATGACAAATGGGTTTGATTTGGGGGAAAATTTAAGGTTTAAGGGAAATTTTGATTTAAGAGAAAATAAGGGGTTTCGGGTTTGCATTGGGGATGAAAAGGATGAAACAAAAACAGCGCCGTTTTGTTAAAGATAATGACACCACTAAATCACAAAAGAAACGATGTTGTTTTAATTAAACTTTTAGCAGCGTTTTTACAAAAGCGCCGCTAATGCCTCTGGAGACGCAACATAAAACGACGTCGTTTTGGCTAAAGTGAAAATTTTTTTGCGGCGTTTTTGACAAAAACGCCACTAATGCATTTGATAACAATAAATTTTAATAGTTTAATTATTTCTTAAATTCCTTTTAAACTAAGTTTGTTTTCTTTCAAACAATATATCTAATTTGAAAAAAAATTAATTATATTGAATAATTATTATTTAAATATTTAATATTTAAATTTTAGGTAAATCAATTTAAAATAATTTCTAATAATTATTTAAAACATGAAATGAATTGAAATAAAAATATATATATTCAAAACCATTTTTGATAAAAATGAACTTGACAACCTTGAGAAAAAATGAAAATTTTTAAAACATTAGGTTTTTATTAAAAATATTTTTAACTAGGTATGACCAATACTTATAAAATTACCTTTCATAAAATAAAATTTACAAAAATTCTTTTAAGAGATCATTATTATTTGCATCTTAAAATTAAAGTAAGACGAGTTTAATTTCGAGAGTCCATTACATGCAAAGAAAGTTATAGCATCTTGTAATACTCGGAAATTGATACCTTATTAAACACATATTATTTTTTAGATTTTGAAATTATAAATTCAAATTCAATATTTAATCATGAGGCTATAAATTTTAAAGTGTGCATGAATTTTATAATTAGAATTTAATTTAAAAAATAAAAAATACTAAATTTATTTTATTTTATTTTTAAAATTGATTCAAGTTTAAGAATTTCATGTTAACATTTCATATTCAATAATTTTAGGAACCACCTCATCAAATTTCGTAATACTAAATCTTGTGTAATTATCTGGGAATATAAACATATATACATCATAAATATATGTATAAACATGAGATCAAGTATTTAATTAAACCACACTCCGAGCACTCCAAAACCTAGATTCAACCAGAACATCATTT
Organism: Gossypium hirsutum; assembly: GCF_007990345.1. NCBI lineage: Eukaryota > Viridiplantae > Streptophyta > Magnoliopsida > Malvales > Malvaceae > Gossypium > Gossypium hirsutum. Next base: position 100,084,891 of record NC_053435.1, on the reverse strand, counting down.
AATCAATTAACCCTTAAACCCTATACACTAACCCTTAAAACCTTGAACATTAAGACCCTAAACCCTAAACACTTTAAAACCCCAAACCCCAAACAACAAACTAATTTAAAACACTATACCCCAAACCCAAGATAACAAACCCGGCCCATACCATAAACTTAACATACTATACCATTGAACCCTAAACCATAAACTTAAAATATATTCTACGATTGAACCCTAAACCATATGCCTTAAACCTTAAATATTAAACCCTAAACCCAAAAATAAATTTAATCAATATTAAGTACTACTTCCACAATTTATTATAAACATAAGCTTTTACATTAATATCTATGTATATACACATCAACATCCATATGATTTTTGGGGGGTTTAGGGTTTTAGAGTTTATGGATTAGTGTTTAGTGTTTATGTTTTAGAATTTAGGGTTTAAGGTTTAATGTTTAGGATTTAAGGGTTTAGAGAAAGCCATACAACATCGATTTTAATAGCTTGATAACTTAAATAAAAACTTCTAAATAGTTTAGTTATCAATTTGTAACTTTTCATAATTAAGTAACTAAAATGAAACTTTCTCATAACTAAGTGAATGGTGTAGTTTATATTTTTTATAAAGTTAGTTTCAAATACCCAAATAATTAAATCGAATTCAAAACAAAAATAAGAAAATAATATGGAAATTAAATCAGATCAAATCAAAACGAGGTCGGTTACCCTATTCAAAAATGGTTGCTCAACTTTTTGAGGCGTTTGGACCAAAAAGCCGCTGTAGATAAACTTTTTTGCGGTGTTTGGACCAAAAACGCCGCTGTTGATAAGTTTTAGTGGCTTTTGAACCAAAAACACCGCTATTGCTTAGTTTTTGGTGGTATTTTACATAAAAACGTCGCTATACATTAGTTTTTAGTGGCGTTTTAGCTAAAAACGCCGCTATTGATCAGTTTTTAGTGGCGTTTGGGCCAAAAACGCCACTATTGTTCAGTTTTTTGCAAACACCGCTAATGTATAATCTTTGAGGCATTTTTTGTTCAAATGCCGCTAAAGCCCTATTTTCCTGTAGTGAAACCTTTATTTAGGCAGCTCATTTTAGACATAGTGTGTGCCTATGTGGTGTAGATATACCCCTACAATGTGTAAGTATTAACCATGGTAGTCGATATCGTTTCGGTACCACTAGTGATGATCGGATCGCTATGTTCCAGAAATAAACTGGAGCAATAAATTTTAGGTTCCATTCTGGTGCAAATTTCGATCGATACTGGTCATATCAGTAGGAAACATCCGAAAAAGAGGAATAAAAGTTATTGAGTAAGAAATGTTGGTTCCTGGTTCTCCAGGGTTCGGCGTTGTTGTTTTGGTGCCCCTCCTTATTGTTTTTTGATAACCCAACGTAAATTGAGGAATGAGATGACGAGGAAAGAGGAAGTTACGAGGTTACTCGAGATGGTCTCTCATGAAACCACCTATGTAGAAGCTCAAGTGTGTTGTTTGCTTTGCCCCTACCACCACCCGCTATTCTTAGTGCAAATCTATTTGTTACAAGTTCATTTCTATTTTTCTCCTTTTATAGATAGAGTTAACTTTTGACCTAATTTGTGCAAATAGAAATGTAAATTTTGGGGGTTTTCTGTACGCTGGTTGTTAGAGAGTAGAAGCAACCGCATTAATTTTAAGAATTTATAGTTAAGAGTAATTGAAACAATTGAAGATGAATTGGTTGGTGAAGATAAAAAGTTACTTCGACTTTGAAGGGGGAATGATGTTTAAAGCCTTGAATTTTGATGGAAAATGATTAGGTTTTCACACTGTAGTTGTCTTCTTCTAAGCATTATTGTCAAGAGTGATATCGTGGTGAAATCGATGGTAAAGAGTGAGAGGGAAGGGAACAGTGGTGGGGGTTGGAACGATGAAGAGTGAGAGGGAAGGCAATGGTGGTGGGGGTTGGACACAACAGCAGCATTAGCTAGAGTGGAAGAGCGGAAGAAAGAAATAGGAGAAGAACAAAAAAAATTGTTAAACAATTTTGTTTTTATAGATGACTTCATTTATAACCTCGTGCTTAGGTGGCATGCCACATAGGTTGCTTCGTTGATCTGCGGTCTGATTGATGGTCAACTCACATTTACCATTACAATTAGGTTGATTTCTAAAAGAAATTGTAATGTTGAGGATGCCAATAAAAAAAAAAGATTAAGGCTCAAACCCAAAAACTCATAAACGTTGAGTGTATTTTCGACAATTACGCCTTAATTTAAATGATACTTAAATTTATATATAGTATTAATTTAAAATATTTTAACGTGTAAACCATATTGTAGATATTTGAATTACATATAAATTTTACTCTTAAATTAATTCTAAAATTTAATTTTAAGTATTCTTTTTACTAAAAATATTCAATTTAGATTATAATAAAAAAATAGTTATCCATTGTTAATATTATAATATATAAAATATACATTTTAAATACTTTTAAAGCGATGAATGTAATTTTTTTTTTGTAAATTTTAATTTTAATAAATTTGCTACCCAAATAAGCTTTTAAAAAGTTAATAGTTAAAAATCCTTGGTATCTATTTTACTATCTTTAAAGTTAATGGTTTTAAATGGTTGATTTCAATTTTAGTCCATAATTTTCTGTTTTCTCTTAAACTTTTGCTTTTAGTTTTACCAATGTTATTTCCATATATTTACTAACAAATCAGAAATCTAATGAGTAATGTCACTCAAAACACTGATGTTAAACCTTTTTTTGTAAAAGCATCATCAATATTCTATGCTATTATTCAAAGGGTAGATTACATTAATTTCATTCATTAATCGGTTCTCAATTTAATTGTGAAATTATTAAATGTTTATTTTTTTAAAAAGCGATAAATATAGGTTTTTATGTCTTTTTACATGTTCGTAAATCTAGAAAAAAAACATACACGGTGAAAAACATAACATATTTGAACCCAATATATTATAATCATTATTATCTCAAGTTTAACATTTTGAAAAAAATCATATAAAACAGAGGAATTAAAAGTATGCCCATATTGTGGCTTTTCTCTGTATACCCATATTGTGGCTTTTCTTTGTTGAAGTTTTTATAGTTTTTTCTTTGAGTTTTCCAGTTTGTTTTTTTCACATATAGAGGATATATTGGCAGATTTGCTAATCGAAGAAGATGTGGAGAGTGGAGAGACTGAGTTGTGGGAGATTGAACTAGAAGAAAATTCAACGGAATAATCCTCTACTTTTTGTTTAGTCGGTTGTTTTCTCACAACAACAATTATCAATTTTCAATCGATGTGTACGGTGATGGCCAATCTTTGGCATCTTATTGGAAGGGTCTCTATAACTGATATTGGAGACAAAAGAATTCTTTTTCGATTCTACCATGAAGTTGACAGAGATAAGGTAGTTAAAGGGTCACCATGGACCTTTAACAATCACTTGCTCATCATTTCCATGCTAAATGAGGAGGAAGATCCGTTAGAAGTTCCTCTTAATAACGCAAATTTCTATAGATCTACAATCTTCCTTCAGGTTTGTATTCAGAAAATATTGCGAGACAGTTTGGTGACTTTATAGGTTCTTTTATGGAGTACGATACAAAAGCCATTACAGTAGGGTTGCGAAAAAGTGGATGTCCGTAAACCTTTGAAGAGATGGAAGAGGTTGCTGATTGCTAAATTGAAGGAATGTTATGTCAGTTTCAAATATGAGAAGTTAACGACGTTTTGTTTTTTATGTGGCCGTTTAAGACATGGAGAAAGTTTATGTCTGATTTGTATGCACCAAGGGAGTAAAGATTTACTAATGGGATGGGATGCTTCTTTAAGAGCTCTTCCACGACGAGCGGCGGTTAGAGAGAGTCCTTGGTTAAGGGAACCCGGTTCTGATTGGGGAGTAATTTCAGGGCCATCAGGATCTAAACAAGGGAATGATTTTAGGAATCAACAGATTCCTAATTTGATGCGCAATTATAGAGCCAATTTGGGGTTAAACTTGATGGGTAAGTCTTTTTCTCCCCAAGATAATAACATTAATGAGGAGGATATTATGGAAGAAGGAGGAATTAATGAGGAAGGGCTCATTCTAATAAATAAAAGAAAAAAAAAGATTGAGGTCTAATTTTACTCATGAAGTTTCCTTACAAAGGGATTCTACTGAAAAGCAAAGAGAATGGACCAATAATTGCCCAAATGATAAATCGGCTAAACCTGCGGAGCGGATCAACCGAGTATTATGAAAATTATAAGCTGGAACATCCGTGGACTGGGGAATCCACGGCCGGTTCAACGTATTCAGCATTTGCTGAAAGAATATCTTCTCCATGTTTATTTCTTTATGGAAACTAAAGTTGATGTATACAGAATGGAGAGAATAAAGAAAAAGTTTGGGTTTCAGAATGGGATTGAAGTCTCGGCTAATGGTACTAAGGGAGGTCTTTCTCTTGGATGGACAAATGAGGTGGATATTAGAATTATGGGTTGCAATGATAGTTGTATTTGACATTATGGTCACTAATGATGGCAATAGACCTGAATGGCGTCTTACAAGTTTTTATGGAGCTCCCGATGTTAGAAACAGAGTTGGTTCCTAAAAATCTGCTAAGAAACCGTAGTCAAAGTTCTTCTGAAGTGTGGGTTGTTTTGGGTGATTTCAATGAAATTCTTTCAAATTAAGAGAAATGTGGAGGAAGGTATAGAGAGGAGAAATATATAAATGCACTTAGAGAGGCTTTGGATTACTGTACCCTTATAGATCTTGGATATCAGGGACAATGGTATACTTGGGAAGGGGGGAAATTTGAATCAACCAATATTTGAGAAAGATTGGATAGAGGAGTTGCAAATCTCCAATGGTATAATATTTTCTCTAATTATAAACTTATTCATTTAGATATTTCGACTTTGGATTATTACCTTATTTTCCTTGATACAGATTATTCTGAGGGGGATAAATATGTTGTTAAAGATCGGGGTTTCCGATTCGAGAGAATGTGGCTTTTGGAAGAGTTATGTGAAGATGAAGTCAAATCTTTGTGAGAGTTGAATAAGCATTTAAAAATTTCGGATCGTCTCCATGCTATTGGCGAAGGTCTTCGTAATTGGGCTTCGAAGATTAGAAGGGAGAAAAATGGTAAGATTAATTCTCTAAAACGTAGACTGAATGCTCTCTACAATGCCCTTCCGAATGATGAGAATTTGGAAGAAATTATTGAAGCTAAGCTCGATCTTAATCTGGAAATTGATAAAACCGAGATATATTGGGAGCAAAGGGCTAGATCAAATTGGCTTAAGTCTGGTGATCGTAATATGAGTTTTTTTCACAGCCTGGCTTCTACTAAACATTGCATGAATAAGATTATGAGAATCAAGGGTCAGGATGGTTTGATTATTACTGATGTGAATGATATGATGAAGACTGCTGTTAGTTATTTTAAGGACTAATTTACTAGTTCTCGTCAGAGAAATGATACACTGTATATGAATGAGTACCATCTAGGATCTCATCATCAATGAATGAACAGCTTTTGCGTGATTTCAAGGTGGAGGAAATTAGCGAGGCTCTTCGGGAGATGGGTCCTATTAAAGTGCCAGGATATGATGGGTTCCATGCGGTATTTTTTCAAAATTTCTAGCATATAGTTGGGCAGGATATGGCGAAGTATTGTTTCCAAGTCCTTAATAGAGATATCTTGATTCATGAGATAAATTCTACCAATATTATTCTTATTCCCAAAGTAAGTGATGCGAATATGGTGTCTTTATTTCGCCCTATTAGCCTATGTTCAGTTTTATACAAAATAATTTCTAAGACCATTGCTAATAGATTGAAAATGGTTTTGGATCAGTGTATTGATCATGCCCAAGGAGTGTTTGTGCCTAGTAAAACTATTTCAAATAATGTTCTTGTGGCTTATGAGGTCTTACATGCATTGAAAAGGAGTAAAAGGAAAAAAAGGCTTGTTTGATCTTAAGCTCTATATGAGCAAAGCTTATGATAGAGTGGAATGGGATTTTTTAGAAGGCATGATGAAATAAATGGGTTTTGTGACGGAGTGGATTAATTTGATTATGCATTGTATTTCTTCTTTTTCATACATAGTCAGCCTTAATGGGTTTTCAAGTGAAAGTTTTTTCCCTTAAAGAGGACTTCGGCAATGTGATCCTTTAAGCCCCTACCTTTTTCTAATTTGTACCAAGGGTTTTTCAGCTTTACTAGACTCTGCTGCTCATATGGGCAATTTAAGAGGGGTGAAGGTATGTAGGAGAAGTCCTGCTGTCACTCATTTATTTTTTGCTGATGATAGCATTGTTTTTTGTGATGCAAATGAGGAAGGAGGACGGGTTTTGTTGGATATTTTGAAAAGGTATGAGATTACTTCGGGCCAGAAGATAAATCTTGACAAGTTACAAATTTCTTTAGCTTCAATGTCTCTGATAATTCTTGTAATCAATTAGTACAGATTTTAGGGGTTTGTCGTTTGTTGTGTATGAAAAGATATTTGGGTCTTCCTATGATGGCTGGGAGAAGAAAGAATGATGTTTTTCAACATATTTATGATAGAATGAGAATGAAAGTTCAGAGCTGGGGGGCTAGATTACTATCTCAAAGAGGAAAAGAAGTCTTCATTAAAGCAGTCCTTCAAGCAATTCCTACTTATTCGATGTCTTGTTTCTTGCTCCCAAAGACGTTTTGTACGAAACTTGAGAGTATTATGAGTCGTTTCCAGTGGCAAAAAAGCTCGGGTCATAAAAGAATGCATTGGTGTAATTGGGGTAGTCTTAGTATTCCTAAAAATTGTGGAGGAATGGGTTTCAGGGATCTTGGCAAGTTTATCATTACGCTTTTAGCTAAACAAGGTTGGATGTTAGTTATTAATCTAGATTCGTTATTTCGACGTATTTATAAAGCAAAGTACTACCCTCATACCTCGTTTTGAATGCCACTTTAAGCAATAACTCATTGTATTCCTGGAAAAGTATATATGTGGCCCGAAAAGTCTTAGAAGATGGTATTAGTTGGGGGGTAGGATCGGGTTCCTAAATTTCAGTTTTGCAAGATTGTTGGCTGCCCCATTGGGCGGGGGGAAAATTCAAGCTACTTCTGCAAACAATGGGATTGATAAAATGTCAAAGCTTATTAATCAATCAAATAAGACCTGGAAAGTGGATTTTATTAGCAATCATTTTACCCTTATGGAAGTTCATGCAATCTGTTGTATTCCTCTTTCAGTTTACACTCATGAAGATAAAATGGTGTGGTCCGCAGATAACTCTGGCATATACGATACGTAATGGTTACAGCTATCTTGTTGAATCGCATATTAATGATACCACGAATACTGACTATACAGGAATTTACAAGAAGATTTGGGGTTTAAATCTTCCCCCCAAAATCAAAATCGCTATTTGGCGATTTACATATAAGTATATTCCTACTGCATTTAACCTCTACAATAAAAGAATAAGTTCTTCCCCAATTTGTCCTAGCTGTTGAGAGGTCCTTGAGAATTTTATGCATACTCTTCTGATGTGTGGCCCTGTAAAAAATGTTTGGCGATCAATCGGTGTTGACTGGTCAAATTTTGATGAAAATATGGATTTCTCTACCTGGCTTAATTTGGTTTTTCAAGACAGAAGGCATGAATTTGGTGAAATTGCTGCAACCACGGCCTGGGCACTCTGGCAAGCCCGTAATAAGCGCACAATGGAAGGAAAGCGATAATCAGTCCAAGATATTTGCTCTATTATTTTCAGTATTATAAAGGAAATGAGGGAGTTAAAAGATAAAATACCTGCTCCGGTGAATGCAATGAACTTTACATGGAAACCCCCTCAAGAACCTTTTGTTAAGGTGAATTTTGATGCTGCGTTCAAAACAATCCTCCATCATTCATATTCTGGTTTTGTTATCAGGAATAGTAGAGGTTTGGTTATGGGATGCAGATCTATTTTAATAAATTTGTCTCTGACTCTTTTACAGCAGAAGCTATAGCTTGTCTCTAGGCTTTGGATTTCGCAAGGGAAATGGGTTTTACTCATGTTCAAATAGAGGGTGATTCTAGGACCATGATTGTCAAAATAAACCAAGTACTACCAGATTTTTCAGATATGGAGACTTACATTGAAGAAATAAAGATAAAGGCAAGCTCTTTTCAGCACATCTCCTTTCACCATGTTGATAGATGAGCAAATATGGTGGCTCATATGTTAGTAAAAGAAAGGATGTCGATACCGGAATACAGGTTTTGGGTGGAGGATTTACCAGCGGCGGCAAAGGTTCACTTGGCTAGGGATCTCTCGGGACTGGTTTCTCAGATCTGAGGGATTGAATGTGCTGGGTTTTATTTTTTGAGAAATGTTTTTGTTTTTTCTTTCTCTGCTGCTGGTTTTAGTTGTTGATTTGAAAGTGGGTTTCTTTATGTCGTTCCAATTTCCCACAAAGCTGCCGAGAGTAATGGTCTGGCTGTCTGTTTTCTTTGGTGTGTTACGGCTAAGGGTGGTTTATTGCTTTACTATTTTGCCCTTATTTTGTAATTGTTTCTTTATTTATTTAATAAAACTCTCGGTATTCTTATAAAAAAATCATATTTAATTTTATATTAAATAATATTTTTCATCCCCATTGTAAATATACCATAATGAATCTAGGGTTAATATTTGGTATTCTAACAATATACTTTTTTCATTCCACCAACAATTTTAAAAAATTATCATGTATTTTTTTTCAATATTTATTTTTAATATTATATTATATCCGTTTGTCAATCTCTTAACTCAACTTGTGAAATCTAAAAATTCTATCAACTACGTTTCAAATATTATTCCATGAATTTATCGTTGAAAATTAAAATTGAGAAGTAGATCGGTGAATAAGATTGAGAGAACAAAAACAGGCATAAATCGAGTGTTAAAAATAGCCTAACTAAATTATCATTTTTGTATTATCTGGTGTAATGATGTGTATTAAAGATAGCATGGTCCTAGCCTAAATCCAAAAGGGCGAACACAACCCACTGGGCCAGCCATTGAAAAATGCAGTCCAAGTTGCATCATCTAACTTACACACAGCATTAATGAAATTTCAACATCTTCAATCTACAATGTTCTGAAATTTCATGTTTTCCTTTTATCAATTTTCTGGTTCTACAGACATATAATCATGAGAAGAAAAATCTCAATTCTACATCCACCATATCATATATATATATGTTTATATTAGTTCCTAATATTTAATATGTATATATATGTATATATAAATATATATTAAATCAAGCAATATGAATACTTGGTTGAAAGTCAAGTCATATAAAAAAAATTGACCTTAAAAAATAATATCGATAAAAACAAAAAAAAAAATCATAAATAAAAAATCAAAAATAAGTGTACAACCAAATAAAATATTTCAATTAAATAAACCAAATAAAATAAAATAAAATATTCGATAAAACGCAAAATAATCTTACATAAGTTACATTATAATAATCTCATCAGGGAGGAAACACCCTAAATAAACGTTAGCAGTAAGACACCACATGATTAAAGTAATAATATTTATATTGAAACATATTATAACTAGTGGGTATAAATTATAAAACCAACTTTTTTTTTGTATATATAACGTTTTAATCCTGAGCAATTAAGAAAGACTGAAATTCAAATTTTAGATATAATAAAATGATTAAATTAGGGTAATTTATAAAATTGATTACTTTTACATTTTGATTATTAAATTTTAAAATTCATTTTATGATCATTAACATTATCATTTTATTATGTTATGATCATTGAGCTATTAACTCTTATTAAGGGTGCAACGGTTAACAAGTTGACATGACATGTTAATTTTATTTATAAAATTTTAATTTAAGTTAAATTCTATAATTAGTCCCTGTACTTTTCTCTATTTTTTATTTTTCTTTTGACTTTTATTTTTATCTTTTAATTGAAAAAAAATACATAAATTTAATTGTACAATTTAACCTAAAATTAAAATCTTATAAATGAAGTCAATATATCACATCAACTTAACGTTACACTGATAATTAAAATTAACGGCGACTCAATAATCATAGTGTAATAAATTAATAATATTGGTGATCAAATGATAATTTAATTAATCAAAATATAAATTTATGCAAACAAGAATAACGAATTTTGAAGTTTACCGTATAAATTAACGTGGATGAACATGGGATTGTTATTTGAATATTGGATTATACAATCAAACCCAGGAACTTGAATTTAATTTAAAATTTTAATTTCAAACATTCATATAAATATAAGTTTTAATTTTATTATCTCCTAAAAGCAGTTCAGATCTCAAATTGTTAGAACATGGTATATAATAATTAAGGAATAATATTTAATCTTTATATTTTTTATCAATTTGATTCTCATTCTTTATTTTAATTAAATTTAGTATTTAATCTTATAGCAAGTGTTAAATTAGTTTTCTTCATATTCACTAAAACATTGATTTTTAATGAAGTTGTTTTAGTGACCCGTATGATAGTTTATATATCCTTTATATGGACGTAATATTATTTGTCTTATATATCACATAAATAAATAATTTAAAATTTATTAGAAATTTAAAATTAAAAAAATCATAAAAATTTAAATATTAACATTAAATACATATAGATTGTTAATATTGGCTTGTTTGTGAATCTCACATTGAATGGGAATAGATAATAACAGTCTCAACCTATCTATATATTAGAAAATACCAACTTTCTTTAAAGGCAAAAAGATTATAAAACGCCTAGATCAACTTTAGACTTTTAAATACACCTGACCGGAGACAATAAACGTCAATTCAAACAGAAATACTAGGCAGCAAACAATAGTCACCACTAGGATTTAAATAACAAAGGTCTCCTTATATCTGTTTTTGCCAGAGCATCAACCATACCATTAGCTTGCTAGTGAATAATTGTGAACTGAACTTGAAACAACTGGTTAATACCACGGTCTATAGCAATGAATAGATTCTACAACGCCCACGGTCTATATTTCCTTTCCAACAACCACTCTAAAGCAACACACGAACTAGATTAAATAACTAGCGACACTTTCACATGCCCAACCATACCAATAAACAGCTCCAAGGCTGTTTTAATGCTTTTATCTCTACCATTTCTGATCCCAAAGCCTCAATTGGCCCAGAGAACAGAGCGCAGGCCACTCCTTTATGGTCTCTTAATATCCCACCACAACCAGATTCATCCTCCATTACTACACTTGCCGCGTTGAACTTCAACCACCCGGGGGAGGTGGCTCCCAATGAAAAACAATCTTGTTGTCAATGCTTCTCAAAGATCTACATTTCACAAGCCAACACCACCAAGATCCCTCCATAAATTGAATATCATCATTAATCGCCCTTACCCATATCAAAGATCTCATTTTAGAATGGAACAACAAAGTATCAAGGGTCGTTAATATTTTTTCAAATACTTATCGTTACGTGCCAACCACACAGTGCAACACGACGTCGAAATTGATATCAGCCATAAGTTTGTAAATATTTCTTCTAGTATTAGTGAAATTATCATATGTTATTGGTGGTTGAGGATGTAAGGAATTTGATGAACCTTGTAAATTTGGTGCGTTTTCTCTTCTTCTTCTTTTTATTTGCACTTATTGGTTTTTTTTCTATGGCAATTAATTATTGAATAGTATTTTCTTGGGTTAATCTATTGTGTTTTGGATAGTTTCAATTTGGTATTTGTGTTCTCAATTTAATTTTGGTGTTACATTTGTAAGCGATATTATTCAGTGTCCTTGACATGGATTGTCATGTAGGCTATATTTAGAATTTAACATTTTATTTAGTATTTCAATTAAAAAATTAATTCTGCTCTTTTTAAAAAGTTGATGGTTTAATTTAACTCTTTTTATAAAATTAAGGGTCAAGTTTAACGAAAAAATAAAAATTAAATTGAAAAAAAATAAAAAAATAAAAATCTAAATTTAATATGGATTGCCAAAACCATAAGTCAATTAAAATGCAATAAAATAATAGCGTATATATTATATATAAAATGTAAAGGATGGGGTACTTCGTATCCTTTCCTTTGGGTGTACTTGGATAAGGCAAAGGACAGTGATAGATGTTTACACAAAAAGATACATACTTCTCTTTTCCTTTTTATCTCTTTTATTTATTTACTGTAGTACAATCATAAATAATTATAAGATAATATTTTCGAATGATTTTAAATAAATTTAATTATTATGAAATGTAAAGTAAGAATCAAATATAAATTTTATATATTTGAACATTAATTTTATTATAAATTTTTATTGTATCTGATTTTTTTATATAATACTTAAAATTATTTACAGTCCTTTCCTAATACTTAAATAGGAGGATAATGTATTTCAAAGCATTCGAATCCACATTTTTCTACACTGATAATAATACAAATATCAATCGAGTTAAAACGTAATCAACAAATATAATTTATATTAGAATAACTTAAGTTGGATAAAATCAACATGTAATAAAAATTAAATTCACTACACCAAAACAGGTTTTTAGCGGCGTTTTTTTAGGCCTTTAGCGGCGCTTTTTAGTGCCACTAAAGGCATTTGCGGCGCTTCCACAAGCGCCGCAAAAAATGCCGCTAACGACAACGTCGCTAACGTTTGCAGCGTTTACAGAAATAAGCGCCGCTAAAGGTCATGTTCTTTAGCGGCGCTTTACTCATAAACGCCGCTAAAGAACATGATCTTTAGCAGCGCTTTTATCACAAACGCCACTAAAGAACATGATCTTTAGTGGTGCTTTCATCACAAACGCCACTAAAGAACATGATCTTTAGCGGCGCTTTTATCACAAACGCCACTAAAAGTATGATTCTTTAGCAGCATTTATGGAAAAACGCCGCTAATTTTGGCAAATTTGTATCATCCGATTTTTCATCCATATACAATCCTTCTTGTAACATAAAATCCAACCAAAAACGACAAATTTAAATGATACTTCAAATTCAATGAAAGATATATGATATAAATTGATAACTGAATTATATAATTCAAAATATTATTACAATAATATTAAAATTAACAATGTTAAAAATATTCTTACAATAACTAAGTTACTAAAACACACTAAAATGTTTACACAATCATCTCCTACAAACAGGTGCAGCAGTAACCACAAGAAAAAAGAAGAAAAATACACAAATCCAGAAACAACAGTTTTTGACAATCACTTTTTCAGGAGTAATGCCAAAAAAAAAACCCCCAGGTTTCAACAAAAATGACACATTACTTAGAAGTCTCCTTTGCTTTATCTTCAGTTTCAAATCTTAACTGCAAATAGAAGAATAGAAATGCATTTCAGATTCATCATATTTGTTCACATGACAAATCAAAACCCAATGTTCATAACTTAAACTACACAAAATACCAGCAAATGCTGCAAGCAACAGACTAGATCAGCCTGAATGTCCTTCTCTTGCAATAGGGTTTCCAAATTATCCTGTCAAATGAATGTGCTGTCAAGGGCAGGAGAAGAGAAAAGCATTGAATAGATTCAACCTTTTTAAAAGTTAAAGGCTAAACTGCCACTTTTACCAGAATATTTTTCTCTTTTCATAAAATAAATAACTTAGAGAACATTTTTCTGCATCAGCTCCGCCGCAGCAATACAAGTCGCAGACCTTCAATATTTACAAAAAGGAGTTAAAATATGAAAAATAAAATATACCCATTTGCAAATAGGAAGTAAGGAAGTGAGAGAACCAAATATTTCAATCCTTCCCAGAATTCAAATCTTTCAATAACATGACAACAGAAGGAGACAACCAAATCTAATTCAAAAGAGAACTCCACATAAGCCAACCTAATCTTTCAATCCTTCCCAGAATTCCTCATCTTTAGAGTAAATATTTCGGGAAAAGTTTACATACTTGAGAAATAGAAAAACAAAATTATGCACCCAAAAAAATTGAAAAAAAACATTATAAGAAAACAACAATAAAGTGGATACAATTAGGGATTCACCAAGAGATTTCACATCAGATTGCTCAGATAAATGTAAATCTGCTAATTTGGCAATCAGTTCCCTCCGGCCTTCTACCACCTGCAATGTACAATAATTTTCTTTTCCATTTCAAATTTCTCAGGAACCAAAAAAACCATTACCATTTCCATAACTACAAACCCTCAACTATTACCATAGATAACTTCTTGAATCGCTAAAGAATATCCAAAAAAGATGGAAATGTAATGAAATGGAAAGTAAATTTTCAACAAAAATAATAATAAAAGCTTACCTCTGAAATTTTTATGGCTTCTATGAGCTTCTGCAACTCGCTGCTGTAACTTGAGTTCTCCATCGCTAGTCTTTTCTTCTCTTTTCTTTTTCAAACCACATTCACAAAGGAAATCATTCAATGTTAAAAATTAACTCAATTTATGTCATTAATCCCTGTACTATGCATAAATTGCAAATTTAATTTAGCTACTTTTAAAATTTTGAATTCCAAAAAACATATGTTAAATTATAGAAACTAAAATAATACTAAAAATATAAAACTAAAAATAATCAAACTGAAAGATGCTTGGATATTCATCATATATGTATCTTTACTGCCCAAGATTGAAAGATGCTTGGATATTCATTTCAGGCTTTAAAAAGGTTCAGATATGGCTCAAAATATGTGCTCGGTTTTCACTTTTTCTGAAGTTGTCCCCAGATGCAATTGCATTCATCAACAAGATCAAGCAAAGAGGATAGTCATCTTACCATCCACAGCATCATGAGAAGTAGGAGTCTGTCCACTATGGCTAATCCAAAACCCAAGTCGCTCTTCTGCAATATCATCTTCCACGCCATACACTTTGGCTCTTCTCCAGAAATACGTTAACCAAGCCTATAACAGTTACAATTTATAAGCACAAGAGGAGGAGAATAACTCAACACAAATAGTAGAAATCAAGTTAGGTCCTATAAATAATGGTAATAAAGAGCATTTACATGAGGGTCTGAATTGACTTGCAGGAAAGTAGCTTTCCATTGTCTGACAACCAATGACAAATGCAGAATGCTCCAGTTTTGTAGGATAATCCAATCTATAAGAGAAGCAAAGAATTGTTAAGAACACTTACAGCTGTTTCTGACACCACGTCTGCAGAATGCTCCAGTTTTGCAGGATAATTCAAGTCTTCGTTAATCGGGATATAATTTGCAATCTGAGTATTCAAGAAGACAATATGTTCAGTGTTGGGATGTCTGGTATTAACTCAGACAGGCACATTTAGAAAGCACAATACAGTTTCTCCCAACATGGTAAACATGAAGTGCAACTGTATGCAATTTTATTTTTAAATCTCAAAAGATTGACAACTAAAATAATTTGTTCTTTCAAAAACAGAGAATAAAGTCACAAACATATACATGAAAGCACACATAAGCAATAACAAACCTCATCACGGATATATGTTCGAGCACGAAAAGTCAAGCGTTCATGAATGTCTGCCAAAATTCTTTCTAATGATGGGCGTAACCCTGCCAATGACTCACTCTTTCTACTAAGTTGTTCTCCCAAGACTTCAACTTTGAGAATATCAACCATTTCACAAAGAAAATCAACATTTGCTTGTACAACGTTAACCAAGTCGCCTATGCCTGCCTAATGCCTGTACAACAGCATCCTCAACCTGAAAGCAGTATTGAGCGTGAAATTAAAAAAGAAAAAAGAAAAACGAAGTGGTACTCCAAAAAGTGCAGATGAAACACATAAGTAATAATAAAATAGAAGTTCATATAAATACAGAATGGAGGGAAAGAAGTATTACTGCTACTAAAATTTTTAGAAGTTAATGCGCAAGGCATAAACCATCATAGAGGTGGCACACAAATTTTTAAAAAGGGATGTAGAACATCCAGGAAAAGTATACCAAATTAATATTTAATTTTGCTTAAAAAAAGCAACCTTCAAAGATGCTAATTCCCTAAGGCCCATTTCAACTGAAAGCATACTCTCAATATTTCTTTCTCCAGTCAGATCATTCAGATCCCGGACAATTTTACTCCGGTCTGAATGTCCACCACCTGTAACAGTTCTAAAATTTAATAGGTCAAAATAATATATATTAAAAAGAAAGAGGGATTAAACGGGATGTAGTCAGAAAATGAACTAACCTTTATCCCATGCCTCCTCTTTAGCCTTTTGTCCAGCTGAGACAACAACTTCAAATAGAAGAGGAGCCAATGCCGACCAATATTCATGCTTTGACACTGCTATATCTGCACATATGCCTGGAAAATCCAGTAGCAATTGCAGAAAAAGCAAAAATCCTATCAGGTTAATAAACAATAAAATGCAAACTCCATCACCAAGGGAACAAAATAAAAAGGCTAAGCATTACTGGGGAATCGGTTTCTAGGGAATCGATTTAGGGAGATTTCTGGGGATGGGGGGAATCGAAAAAAGAAGGGGGAAAAAAGAATATTTCATTTGAAATGCAAATAGAGGGAGAGAGGGGAAGATGGTGATGAAGACGGTGGCAGAAGAGAGAAACACTCAGGTGTTTTGAGGATACCAATTTTAGGGGGGAAACTTTAGGGGTTTCAGGGGGAAATTTTGGGATAAAAACGCGTAAAAATTTTGGGAAATTTTTTATAAATTGATTTATTTTTTGCGGCGTTTTTTTAGAAAACGCCGCTATTGCTTACCTTTAGCGGCGCTTTATAAGAAGCGCCACAAAATTTTTTATTTTGAACAAAACGACGCCGTTTTGCTATTCTAAATTTTTTTATTTTTTTATAAATTGATTTATTTTTTGCGGCGTTTTTATAGAAAACGCCGCTATTGATTACCTTTAGCGGCGCTTCTTATAAAGCGCCGCAAAATTTTTTCATTTTGAACAAAACGACGCCGTTTTGCTATTTTAAAATTTTTTTTTATAAATTGATTTATTTTTTGCGGCGTTTTTATAGAAAACGCCACTATTGCTTACCTTCCGCAAAATTTTTTCATTTTGAACAAAATGACGCCGTTTTGCTATTCTAAATTTTTTTTTATAAATTGATTTATTTTTTGCGGCGTTTTCTATAAAAAACGCCGCTATTGCTTACCTTTAGCGGCGCTTCTTATAAAGCGCCGCAAAAATTTTTCATTTTGAACAAAACGACGCCGTTTTGCTTTGCGGCGTTTTTTATAAAAACGCCGCTATTGCTTACCTTTAGCGGCGCTTCTTATAAAGCGCCGCAAATTTTTTTCATTTTGAACAAAACGACGCCGTTTTGCTATTCTAAAATTTTTTTATTTTTTTTATAAATTGATTTATTTTTTGCAGCGTTTTCTATAAAAAACGCCGCTATTGCTTACCTTTAGCGGCGCTTCTTATAAAGCGCCGCAAATTTTTTCATTTTGAACAAAACGACGCCGTTTTGCTATTATAAAATTTTTTTATTTTTTTATAAATTGATTTATTTTTTGCGGCGTTTTTATAGAAAACGCCGCTATTGCTTACCTTTAGCGGCGCTTCTTATAATGCGCCGCAATTTTTTTTCATTTTGAACAAAACGGCGCCGTTTTGCTATTATAAATTTTTTTTATTTTTTTATAAGTTGATTTATTTTTTGCGGCGTTTTTTAAGCTATTTCATTTTGAACAAAATGACACCGTTTTGCTATGCTAAAAATTTTTTATTTTATTTTTTATAAATTGATTTTTTATAAAATAAAATAAAAAGTACTCTCAAAATAAATATTGTATATTTTAATAAGAAAACAAATGATAAAATGGTTGTAATTAATTATTAAGTTAGAATTATCTAAATTAAATAATTGCCTATATATCCATATCATTTTTATTTTTGTATTTTTTTCTTATAATTTGGTCCTCTCCAAAATAAATAATTATACATAAATATTCATATCAATCTATTACTTTTTTAAACTTATTTATTAATTCTATTTAAACTAATTTAAATATAACAAATGGTTTAGATTACATTTTTTTAAATATAAAAGCATTAATTTATTATTATTATCTATTTTACAATTATATAAGAAAATATTTAAAATATAAATTAAAAAAATAATTAATATAAACTCAAAATCTTAACTCGACCCCTGAATCCCTAAACCTTAAATCCCTAACTCTTAACCCCTAACATCTAACCCCTAACCCCTAAACCTTAAATCTCAACCCTTAAACCATAATCCCTAATTCATAACCCCTAAATCCATACTCCCTAAACCTTAAAATATGAACTCCTAAATCGGCTTTAAATTTTAAATTAACCATATACCCTAAACTAAAAACCCTAAACAAATTTATTATTATCTCTTTTACAATTATATAAGAACATATTTAAAATATAAATTAAAAAATAATTAATCTAAACCCAAAACTCTAACTCGACCCCTGAATCCCTAACTTTTAATCCCTAAACCCCTAACCCTCTAACCCCTAAACCTTAAATCCCAACCCCTAATCCATAATCCCTAAACCCATACTCCCTAAACCATAAAATATGAACTCCTAAACCGGCCTTAAATCTTAAATAAATCATATACCCTAAACCAAAAACCCTAAACAATTTAATTATTATCTCTTTTACAATTATTTTAAATAATAATATTTTAAATTTTCCATGTGTTTTATTTCAAATTATTTCTACATGTCATAATTTTTTTCTGAAGATATTAAATATTCAATTAGAAATAAATTGAATTTTATTTAATATGAATAAACCAATTAAGATAAAAAAAATTTTAGCGGCGCTTTTCAAAAAACGCCGCAAAATCCCCGAAAGCTCAGAAAACGGCGTCGTTGAGCTTAGGTTTTTTTGCGGCGCTTTTCCAAAAATGCCGCTAAAGCCCTGGGCATTAGCGGCGCTTTACGAAAAACGCCGCTAAAGTCCTAGGCATTAGCGGCGCTTCCTTAAAAACGCCGCTAAATCCCCGAAAGCTTAAAAAACGGCGTCGTTGGGCTTAGGTTTTTTTGCGGCGCTTTCCCAAAAATGCCGCTAAAACCCCGAGCATTAGCGGCGCTTTCTTAAAAACGCCGCTAAATCCCCGAAAGCTCAGAAAACGACGTCGTTGGGCTTAGGTTTTTTGCGGCGCTTCCCAAAAATGTCGCTAAAGCCCTGAGCATTAGCGGCGCTTTCTTATAAACGCCTCTAAATCCCCGAAAGCTCGAGAAACGACGTCGTTGGGCTTAGGTTTTTTGCGGCGCTTTCTCAAAAATGCCGCTAATGCTTATTTTTAGTGGCGTTTTCCGTAATGCGCCGCTAATGATCGATCATTAGTGGCGTTTTTTATCCAAACGCCGCTAAAAACGCCGCTAAAAGCCTGTTTTGGTGTAGTGATTATGAAAATCAATTCAGAACAGTTGCGACTCTAAAACTTCAATATTACCTACAGGGTTAACACGAAATTAGTAATCTCTATTATTTTTTGATTTGGCAGCCGATCCAAAAACTTATTTTATTATTCAAAAATTCAAATTATTAGCCCACCCAAATTCATGAAAGTTTTACCAAAGTGCATGAGACAAGTCTATTGTGGAACTACGTTAGCTAATTATCAATTCCACAATCTGAAAATCTTCAATAAGAAATAAAATTTTCCAAGAAAAATGTTAAGTGGCTTATTGATTTTGAAAGAAAAAGTTTGTTGAGTGTTTTCGTAAGTAACCTTTTTTACGAAAGTTAATATTCTTATTTATAGGGCTCGGTCTTTCGATTTGACATATTAGGGTTAGATAGACCTTCATGTATATCAACACATATCCTATTTTAGTGCAAGGGCGAAGCCAGAACAAATTTTTAGAGGGGGTCGAATAAAATTTTAATTTTTTATAGTTTATATCTTTATAATTTGTAAATGATTTAATCGAATTTTTATAATTTTAGGGGAGCCAAAGTGCAATTTTACCTTCACTAATTTAACAGAAAATATTACTCATAATCCCACCCCAGCCCATAAATAGGAGATTAATGTGCTTCAACACACTCGAATCCACGTCTTCATGCATTGGCAACAATGCCTATGCCAATTAAGCTAAGACTCAATTAGTAAAATAAATGAATGGTTATATAACAAACCTAAATATTTCATGCATAATAAAAAGAGTGATTGAATTCCAATAAAAGTCAAAAAAAGAAAAGATAAGATAGGGTTGGGTTGGGTACGTAAAGATAAAATATTATTATCACAAATGATCAGCAGAAAACTTTATATTAATCCTTTGATAATTAGGACCCAAAAAATTCTAAAATAAACAAAAAGGAAAACCCTTGTAGTTAGGAAGGATAGGATATGCATATAATTATGATTGGATCTAATTTTGCAGAAGCAAATGTAAAAAATGTAATGGAGATTCATGGGATGGGATGGCCTTACAGTCTTCATACGAAAACCCATCACTTAAGCCCTTCTTTTAAAGAAAAGTGTGTTGGCTCAACTCTGGGTATCGACAATTGAATTAAAGCTTCAATGCAATGCATGTGCTGATAACCTTGTCGTAGCCACCATGCATGCATGGTTGTTACCAATCTCTTTCTATTACCAAAATATACATCCAATCATTTGTATTTCTTTTTCCTTTAAAAATATAATTTAGATATCATGTTATTTAATAAATTTACGAGTCGGTTTAGTTTTAGAAATATCACATTCATACTTGATTTTGACTTAACTCAATCTTAAGGTTATCTCTTCCTCCTTTTTTTTTAAATATTTGAATTTTTATAATTTAATAAAAATAATTTCTTTATTATTTAAATTAAATACCGCTGGTAAGCCAGCTGTTCGTAGAGGGAAAACAAAGTTATATTATTGATATTATAAATTATTTTGTTCGATTTGTAACGGAGTGTCACATAGATGATGTGATTTCCAAAAATATAATTGCAAGGATGTAATATTATCATGTTTAATATATAACTACATGTTTAATATAGTCGTAAAAAACGTCGCTATAGAAAACGCCGCAAAAATTTGTGGCGTTTATTTGAAAAAAAGCCACAAAAGATCATGACTTTTAGCGGCGTTTGTGGGAGAAGCGCCGCTAAAAGCCGTAAGTCACGGCTTTTAGCGGCGTTTTTGGGTGAAACTCCGCTAAAAGTCACGGCTTTTAGCTGCGCTTTTTACAAAGGCCACTAATTTTGGCAGATTTGCAATGTACATTTTTCACCAATATCCAACCCTTCCTGCATTAAATCCAACCAAAAATAGCAAATATAGCATTGAATCTAACCAAAAACAGCAAATGTAGCATAAAAAATACAACAAAAAACGTTAAATCTAAATGATACTTCAAATTCAACGAAAGATATATGATGTAACACTACAGCAAAACTGACTTTTAGCGGCTTTTTTAGGCTTTTAGCGGCGCTTTTAAGCGCCACTAAAGCTATTAACGGCGTTTTTGCAAACTCCGTAAAAAAAGCAGCTACAGATCGCGCCGCTAAATTTTGCGGCGTTTATTTGAAAACAACGCCGCTAAAGGTCAGGGCCTTTAGCGGCGCTTTTCCCACAAACGCCGCTAAAGGTCATAAAAATTAAAAAATATATATTATAAAACATTGTAAAAGTCCTGAAAAATATAAAAAAATTAAAATTCATTATCAAAATATTGAGAAGAAGAATAATCTATGATATAAATACATCCCGCCAAACAAAATACCGCACTTATAATACTACACCAGAAATCTAACAAAATACAAAAAGAACAAAATAAGGATGAATGAAAGACATTAATGATATATAAAATCATTGTTTCTAATGCATATGTAGAAATCAAGCCATGGTGTGCACCAAGGATTCGGCTCTCGTAATAGCACCAGGCCTTGATCAAAATAATACTGCGTTTGAAAAGATGATCTTTTCCAATTAGCTGGTCAACCTGAAAAATAAACAGTTCAAAAGAAGTCATGTGTCAATTAAACTTGCCACCCTTGATATTGCTATAAGAATTAATGCATGGAGAGTGATGGAGATGGGATTGGGGATTACTCAAGGCTGCAGCAGTAAATTTAAGCAACAGTGTGGGAAAAGGTGAAATGAGAGATTTTAGACTAAATCCAAAGCATTAATTTCTATTAAATGAAAACAAACAAACAAATATAATTGTTAAAGAAACATTAATTTCTCTTAAATCCGGTAAAATCTTAAATCCGGTAATATTCGAACTATTCCATTATTCAGTGCATTCAAAGTTTCAGAATAGAGAGATGAATACAGTTAGCAGTAGGAAGCAAATACAGACAATTGCCACATTTTCAGTCGTCGTAGCTATAAACTTAGTTACTGAATTCATAAATCGTGCCTGCCATTTGTAGCCCAAATGCACACACACACATATATATATTTAAAAAAAGCAGCACTTTATAGTGTTGGTTGCAACCAAAGAAATTCAAACATACCATCAAAATCCTCCAAGATGCAAGGGTTGCCAGAATCTTCAGTGGCCTTCAAAATTTCTGCTCGAGTTGCCAGTAAGGCATAGTGCAAATAACTGTACACAAGAAAGCCATAAGTATATAACTAAAATATAAAGATTATACAAATGACTGAATAGAGACCTGTTTGATAAGACTGCTGAAGGAATCACAAGCCATTAAGATTTCTCTTTATATTCAATTTCAAATCATTAACAGAATCCTATTTTGTTAAAATGGAGGGTACCTGTGTACATAGAGGTAATATTTTGATCCCTTGAGATACATTTCATTTACATAATTGTCCTGTCCAGCTGGTAAACTTGGAGCTCTTGAAGCAGCATTCTTGGAGATGGCATACGCCATTTGAACAGATCCACCACCAAGATCAACTATGCCAACTGTGTCTTGATATGTCCTTCCCAAATTCCCTAGTAGGTAATTTATTGTCACCTATAAAAGAAGATGGAGGTTAAGAAAGTCCAAATTAGGTCCATTGGCTCCATCAGTAGGAAAAATTACAACGGATCCTAGCCCTAACAGCATGTAAATACTTTATTCTAGTTTCCCTAAGTTACCCCAGAGAAACCCCTCGGATTTCTCCAATTGGCTCCGGCACCACCATGAAAACATCTCAAGCAAGACTGATCATGTTGACCAGTTATAAGATTAAAATATCAAGCAGTCCTTGTACTTAGTCAAAAGTACAATTTAATCCATTATATTACAGAATTGAGTCCTTCAATCTTTTCCATGTTTGACATTGGAGAAATAAGTATGAAAGAACATACATATTGTCGGATTTCAACTCATGTACTTTGTAAGATTTGAGAAGAAAAGTCCACATCAGCATTTAAATAATTTTACATCAATATTGTTATCAATTTTACTTGTTTGCACCTATATCAAATATTATTAAATTACTCGGTTCTATAATACAAGGATTAAATTGCATTTTAGCTATAATATAGGGACCGCCAAGATACTCTAACCCCAGTCACAGTATGCAAAGTAAAAGCAAAGTATAAAAGTACAAGAAAATTCAGCATATCATACCCACTCATAAGAACCTTCTTGAGAGCCGTCCAGAATTTTGACCCCATTTGCCTCGGATTTAAGGGTGCTTCTACTTTTCAAAAGTTCCCTAACCTAAATACATATTTAAATTGCACTAGCTTGAGGAAATGGTAAAGTAAATGCTGTAGCCATAACAAACATGTATCCGAAAATAAAATTACCGATTGCAAAATTTTATCAGATGCCTCGCCTCCTAATGCCCTCAGACCAGCAGTTGCCTACACAGACAGGCCCATTGTTCAGCAAATTAAAAGGCTTAGAATGCATAACGCATGAACGTAATACCTACCCCAACTCTCACAGCAGTCTTTGATCGTAAAACACAAAACCCCTAACTTTACGCTTTTCTTCGTTTCCCGCTCTTTGAAACAAAGAGATGAAAAGAAGACAGGAAAAAACACTGATTAAAGTTAAAATTTTAAGATTTAATCTTGAATTTCTCTTTGTTTCTTATATTAGTTTTGTTATTAAAGAGTTTACAAAAAACATAGGTTTAAATTCCAAGTCTAAATCTAATCACATGTAGATTTAATCCTACTCTATTCTGGAAAGTTAATTTGAGCTGAATTAATAATTGGAACTTGAGGTTGATATACTAAAAAAATTCTATCAACATTTGATGTTATTCAACACAAAAAAGATTGAAAGTAACGTAATTTTATTGAATGCTGAAGCACATTTTAGCATCTTCCTACTATAATAGAAACTCTATATATCAAATTACTCTGACCTAAAATAAGAAAAAAAGTTAGTAGACAGAGATAACATGCGTACAATCAAATTTACATTTAACCTAAGGGGAAAAAAATTGAAAAGCCTTGGTGCTACCTGGAAAAAGCTAAATATCTTTGTCATTTAGCCCTCTTAGCTTACGACTTGTTTTTAACACACTGCTGTAGAACCGTTTGAGATCCTTCATAGCCCTCTCTTCAATCTGAATCGATCTAATAGAAGAAGTTGCTCCAACCTCGGGTTTGAACCAGCGACTCATTGCAGGGGAATCCAATGGCGAATCTTGACCAGTAGCTGTTGGACACCCACTCACTTTGGTTTTTGGACTGTGAGAAAGACTGTGCAGTTGTTTTCCCTGCTTTTAGTTGAACAGACCGAAAGAAAGAAAAAGAAGTGAGTCCTACAAATGGTGGAAATGAGCCGCATAACGCAGTTCAAGATGCATTGCATGGAATGGAATGGGATGAAAATGTAATTCAAGGAGGAAATGCGGATAAAATACTATAAATGATGAAACAAGTTACGGATGCATTTATGCTGCAAAGACAGGGAGATATAGGAGTGCAGTAACTTCGCGTACCTGCTGCATCTGAATGTCCCTAAGAGATGGCCGAAAAAGATGAGTACCACCAGAAGCAGCCCAAGGAGGTGTGGTTCTTTCTACATCAGATACTTGTGAAGCTTGAACTGAGCCGACAGAAATTGGTTTGGATGGCAAGAATGAACTTAGCAGGATTTTTCCTTCTTCATTTCTAACCCCTAACTTCATTAACTTTACGCTTTTCTTCGTTTCCCGCTCTTTGAAACAAAGAGATGAAAAGAAGACAGGAAAAAACAGACTCGGGTACGAATAGTGGCAAATTTGAAAACTCTTTCCATGTTTGATGCTCTCCCGCAGAGATATTTTAGGGTTTGGGTTTTTAATTTTTTTTAAATTGAAAAAACAATTATATTTTGTTTGCTATCCCCGGGCCTAGCCCATATTTCAAGAATATAAATACTCTTCTTGGGCTACAGTCCAATAGTGTCCAACCTATTTGGGCCTATATTCGGTTGCAAATTAAGTTTGATCCAATTATATATTAACATTGATTTAATGTGTAATTGTATACATGAATTTTAATTTGGTGCAATTTAAGTTTAATTCGGTTGCCTTCTATTCAACCAATTATGATAAGTTGTTGACGCGGCAACGTAAAAAATTGACATTTGGCATGCATTTTTCATATCCTAAAAGTTGTCATATAATTGCTCAAACATAAAATGAAAATTACACAATACAACTATTATTAATTTCTTGATAATTTTTTCGTATTATTATTGATTTAACTAATTAATTTTGGAAAAAATAATTTTTAATGTGAATTAAAAATACATATTAATTCCTAACTTGAATAAATTTTAGCAAGAGTTTATTTTTAACTTGAATTAAAAGTAGTTGGATTGAATTAATTTTCACAATAACTAATATGGAAACACAACAAATATGTTCTTAAATTTAATTATGTTATTCATTTTATAGAAGGGAAAATATCAAATTTGGCAAGAATTAATTATTGAATAACCTATGTTATTAAATATTGCCAAATTTTTAATGTTAATTAATTTTTTATTTACATTAAGAATTAATTTTGACATGTTTTATACTGATAATTTTATTAAATATCATGCTTAAAGCACAATCATGTTTAAGTTAAACAATTATGTTTTTTTATTAATATATATTCAATGACTTTAAAAATTAGGGGTTTTAGTGTCGGGCATGAGAAAAAGAAAACATTTCAAAAAGAAAACGACCCCGTTTAAGTTAAATTTCCAATTAAATTTATAAATACTTAACGTAAATTTACTTAAACCTAATGATATTGTTTTAATTTTTTTTATAAATATATACATGTTATTTTCATTTGATATTTATTAATTTTTTAAATATAAACAAGTTAAATATTTTTAATTATTATTATTTTTCTAAACTCTAAACTCTAAACCCTCAACCCCAAACCCTTACGCCTTAAACTCCAACCCAAGCCCCTAAACCCTAAAACATAATCCCTAAACTCATAATTCATCATAAATCTTCAAATACTAGTTAACTCCTAAACCTTAAACCCTAAACCATATATCTTAAACCATAGTTAACTCATTTAAACCCTAAACCATATATCTTAAACCATAAACCATAAACTATAATGATAATTAATTTGATATTTTAAATTCAATACTATCTCTTTTACGATTATATAAGAAAATATTTAATATATTGTATAACCATAAATTTTAATAATTATTGTTTTAGGGGTTATAGATTAGTGTTTATAATTTTTTGGGGTTTAGGGGTTATATGACTTTTAGAGGCGTTTTGCCAAAAGCGCCGCTAATACTCTGTTTTTCGCGGCGTTTTTTACTAAAACGCCGCTATTGCTCTGTTTTTAGTGGCGTTTTTGGTAAAACGCCGCTATTGCTATGTATTTTACAATTTTTGCAGCGTTTTTTGATAAAACGCCGCTAAAAACGCTGCTAAAGCCCTATTTTCTTGTAGTGTAAATTAATAAATGAAGTATAACTCAAAATATTCTTACAATAATGTTAAATGTGACAATGTTAAAAATATTCTTACAACGAGAAAAGAAATTTCTAAGATGACGGCTTTTGCGACTGCTGAAACACCTGCATCATATGCTGAACTTGTAGCTAGTGCTCTGCTCTGCTGCCATCGCTGCTCTGCCTTCCTCGTTGCTGCCACTGCCTCCCTCGCTGCTGCATCCGCTCTAAGTTGTTGCTGTAGTTCTTCATATTTTCTTTCAACCTCGGCAATTTGCTCAACTGTTCTTGCTTGCATTTGAGCTATCTAGTCTCTTAACCTCTGAACTTCAGCTTGAGCTTGACTCTCAGAAGGCATGTATTGCTAGGAGCCGGATCCAAAATATTGGGTCGGGGTAACACCAGATCCTTAGAATCGAACCCGACCATACCTTTCAGGACCCAAAACTTCAGTAATAATTTTGTTATCAATGTTCTCAAGATTAACAGAACTATCAGTCAAAGCAATCGCTTCATACTCCGCCTTCTTCTCCTTTAGTTTCTCCTAATAAATCAATCAAAGAGTTAGAAACGAAATATATAATAAAAAGGAATGCAACATAACTTAACATTATTTAAAACTACTAACGACGAATTAAACCATTATAATTAAACATTATAAATATTTATAATAATCAAATTTTATTAAGTAAATATACCATAATTTCTCCAGCTTCGGATGTCATATGAGATCCATATTTCTTCCTATGCGTAATCTCAAAAAGCTGAAGGCGTCTAACTTTTTGACCAGACAAGACTTCCTACAATATAGTAGTAAAAATATTATTTAATAGTAGAAAGTTATTAATATTTGATAGAATTAATAAATTCATAATACCTCGGCCTCAGCTACAGAAGCAAAACTTCTCGACCCTGTCGTGTGCATGAATTTTTGTTTTTGCTTGTTGCTTGTTCCAGCTAGCTCACGGTCCTACTTAATGTGATTATTATTACGTATATAGTAAACACTATATACCGAAAAATTTATAAGAATTTGGAAGGACGTAATACCTCTCCTTTCTTTGAATTCCAGAATCTAACCGCATCTTCCCATTGGTACCTCAGCATTCCCGGCGGGACATTTCGCAATTTTTCTTCGAGGCTTATGTCTTTCTTAAAATATTGTTTTTTCAAAGTGCTTTTATGGTATCTCCATTTTTTACCCAATGCCTTCTTGATATAGTCATCCGAGACCTCTAAAGCAAATCTCTCCTAAAAAACACAAGTTTAAAATGTAAATATAAATTAAACTTAAACCAAAGTATTATAAATTACATTCACGTTTTGTTACCTTAATATTATCGAGAGCTTGATTTTTGTTGCTATCAGGTATGTGATGCCATGATTCATAGTTGATGGGCAACATATTGGCATTTCGTGCTATAATGCCCAAATAGCCTGCTAAAAGTCGACTTGTTTAAAGGGATGAACTAAGGCAACAAAGCAATAGAAAATTTTCATGAACTACTTACAATAGAATAAAGGGAATATGAATTCATACCTTTATAAGACTTGTTTACACAAGGTCTCCACTGGCCCCCTTTATAGGAATTTTTCTATACAGTCGAAATCTACAACAAATTCAATAAATAAGGCAGATATAATAACAAATCAGCATCTGATGCAAAATAGCTTAAGGTTATTAAAATTGCCCTAAACTTATTCATTTGCTCTTCCTGTAATAGCCCGATTTTAGGCTTAGTCGGAACAGTGGTTTCGGGACCACAAATCCGACGAAAAAAAAAATGTAATGGCTTGAATTTTCAGAGGTGTCGGAACGGTGATTCGAGATCACTAAATTCGACAAATGGGTAGAAAATATTATTAATTTAGTAAGTATAAGTTAAATATGAAGTTAGGAAAATTTTTGAAATAGTGAATAGTGCACTAGAAATAAATATTAAAATAATTAGAATCGAAATGAGGTATCAAGACCTCGGGGATTTTAAACTGAGCCATAAATATTTTTATAAATATTCATGGAGTGTTAAAAAGTTAGTATTAAAGTTTCGTTAAGAAATTTTAAAGTTCCGATAATTAATTGAACAAAAAGGACTAAATTGTAACAAATGCAAAATTTTGGGAAATGATTAAATAGCTTAAATGATAAAAGGAAGAGGGCTTTAAAGGCAAATAGACCCAAGGTCTATTTGGGCTAGACGGCAGAGGCATGAAATCAGCAAGAAAGTAAGGAGAATTAAGGGCAAAATTGGAAAATTGCAAAATTTGCTTAATAAAGTTAGGACCCAAGTGGAATTATCCAGATTTCTCTTCATTTTTCTGAATTCTCATCAGCTAAAACACCATGGAAGGGCTTCTTCAAGCTGGTTCTTCATATTTTTATTACAAGTAAGTTCAATTCTTGACTATTTCTTGAAATTTTTGTATTTTTATGACTTTTACAACTAGGCCCACTTGTTAAATCCATTAGTTTTTGATTTTATGAAAGAAGTTGAAAGTTGATATGAATATGTGCTGGAAGTATATGATGATTTAGCATGAAATTAGAGCTTTAAATTGTTCATATGCTGATTTTATTGAAAGAATTGAATAGAAAGTGAATGTTTGGGACCTAATAGTAAAAGAGTTTGAAGATAGAGTTATATGTGGAAATTCTGAATTTCAATAGTTGTGTAACAACTTATAATGTCTAGTAAAGTACTAATTGAGAAAATTAGATTAATTGAGGGGTTAATTGAGAAAGGACCGAATTGTATAAACTGTGAAATTTGGGGCAAAATGGAAATCAACATTTTGCACTAAAGCAGTTTTGGACAGCAGCAGTAGTGTAACTTTGAAAAATCACCAAAAATTGTAGAGATTGAATTAGAGGATGAATAAAATATGAAACTAAAGCTTATTGAGTCTAGTTTCTTATAAAAGAAATGATGTGAGCAATGGAATTGTAAATCATGAGATATAATAGATTTTGTGAGACAAGGTCAGAATGAATTCGGGTTCCCCTGTTCTGACTTTGGAAAATCATTAAAAATTGTACAAAAATAATTATGAGTTATAGTTTATATGGTTAGAATCCTTAATGAGTCTATTTTTAGAAGAAACAAGCTAAAACATCATCCGAATTCTGTACAATGAGATAATTAATTTTTAGTGAAGAGTGGTCGGAACTGTCAGACAGCGAAACAGGGGAAACTTTAAAGAATAAACTGTATTATTTGGATGAACCAAAAATTATGAAAATTTTATGGTATGAAGCTATGTGAGTCTAGTTTCAGGGAAAATTAACGGATCTTAATTTGGAGCTCTGTAGCTCCGGATAAAAATAATTTAGTGACTCTGACTCGGATAAACTGCTTTGAATATACATGTTAGTGAATATTGAAATTATGGTTAATGTTGTTTAAGTGTGTTATACACATTAAGGATGTGGAATGGAGAGGAGGAGGAGGAAAATTGGGAAATATATGAATGATTCGTGTATAAATGGTCATATGTTTGATTATAACTCATAAACGATGAAATATGAATGATGCTTATTTTTGTGCATTATTGGTCATGGTTTAAGCTCATGTGTGAAAATAAAGTTTCATAGTATGTGTGTATGGTATATTCAGTATATGATTTGGCATGAAATAATACCATGAATGGTTTATGAATTAACACATGTTGGTAAGCCTGATATATGAATAAATGATCAAATTGAGCGGAACGCCGGATTTGAGTACTTCTGATCAAGTGACAAGTGGAAAGTGATAAGTAATAGCTTCGGCTATACTTATCTGATCAAGTGACAAAGTGATAAGTGATAGCTTCGGCTACACTTATCTGATCAAGTGACAAGTGAAAAGTGATAAGTGATAGCTTCGGCTATACTTATCTGATCAAGAGACAAAGTGATAAGTGATAGCTTTAGCTACACTTATCTGATCAAGAGACAAAGTGATAAGTGGCTACACTTATCTGATCAAGAAACAAAGTGATAAGTGATAGCTTCGGCTACACTTATCTGATCAAGTGACAAGTGAAAAGTGATAAGTGATAGCTTCGGCTATACTTATCTGATCAAGAGACAAAGTGATAAGTGATAGCTTTAGCTACACTTATCTGATCAAGAGACAAAGTGATAAGTGGCTACACTTATCTGATCAAGAAACAAAGTGATAGGTGGCTACACTTATCTGATCAGGGACAAGTGATAATTGATCATACGTAAGACCATAGTTATACTATGGCAAAGTGAAAGTGAAGTACTCAATTTTCCGTGACCGTTCCCTAATTTGATTAAGGATGGTAAGTGACAAATGGGCCCAAAAGAATTATAGTGTATTTATATCAGGACGATGTTGTTATTCAAACTAAAGTGATATTTTCATTGCTAAATTGAGAATTTCATAAATGTGTTATTGAATGGTATAATCAATAAACATTGAGTTAAATGGTAAATACGTATTAGTTTTGAATTTGATGTCATTGAATTGCACGTGAATTAAATGGAAATTGCTAGTGATATGATTTAAATTATGAGCATGAGAAATTGCGAATTGAATGAAATGGAAATGAAGCATTAAATTGCATGAGTATGTATCGGGTCTCGCGGGCCCTAATTATTATGATTATAATATTTTGAGGATATATTGGGAAAAGTTATAGAAACATGTTAATTATTTTGAAAGTTTTAATTTTGATGAAATTTTATAACTCGGTTAAATACGTTTACAAGTGTATGTGTTTTGGTAATGCCTTGTACCCTATTTCGGTGTTGGATACGGGTAAGGGGTGTTACATTTAGTGGTATCAGAGCTACGGTTTAGTCGGTTCTCGGACCAAACATAGCATATGTGAGCCTAGCTATACATGCCACGTTATTACTCTTGATGATGTGATATCTCCGGGCTCTAACGAAATTGCTTTGTTAAGACAGAGATGATTTTCAATCGAGCTATTTTCGATAATGCTAAAAATGATATTGAGATAAATGAAATATGCTCACGTTATGTTGGAATTTGGAAAGGTAAGTATAAAAATTTGTGATATGGATGTGTTCATGTATGAAAAGAGATGACTATAAGTTAAAAAAAAAAGTTTATGTTGTGACAAGCTCATCCAAGTATGTTGGTGATTATATAATGCTATGTGCTCAACATATTTGATTAAGTGAATATGATAAGCAAATTTACTTAAATAGATGGAACGTGTGTATGTACATCTGCTTGAATAAGTGAAATTAGTATGTTCATATGATAGAATCTTATGTTTAATTGTTAAATTAAAGATAATAAGATATTTTGTTTTATGTCTAAACCATGAATATTATAATAGTATGAAAAATTGAATTGGAAGTCAAATTGAGTAGAACGCAGGAATGAGTACTTTCGTTCTGTGATATGTGATGAATTGACGGAAAAGACCATGGTTTGACCATGGCAACATGTGAACATGTGATTATGTGATTCCGTGTAAGACCATAGCTGGGCTATGCCATCGGTAAGTGATATGTGTGATATGTGATTCCGTGTAAGACCATAGCTGGGCTATGGCATCGGTAAGTGATATGTGATTTCGTGTAAGACCATAGTTGGGCTATGGCATCGGTATGTGATTTGTGATTACGTGTAAGACCATAGTTGGACTATGGCATCGAGAAAACGAAGTACTCAATTCCGTAAGACGTTCTCTAATTTGGCAAATGTCGGTAAGTAAAATAGAAGCCAAGTATTGGAATTTAATTAGATATTAACGTTGAGCTTGAGTAAGTAAATTCGTTGTGTGAAATTGTGAGTGACAGAAAACATTTGTAATAAATAGATGTGTTAATTTGCTTGGAATGAATTACGTGGTTATGATGGTATTACATTGATGATGAATACAAAATCATATATATATATGTATCTATGAGAGCAAGTTGAAAGATTTATGACTTCACCATCACCCCCTTATCAGTATTGTTCTATGACGAAAATTATCTTGATGAGACAGATATGTTTTTCAACTGAGTTAATTCTAATAGTATAGAAATAAATACTAAAATGTTTGAGTGAAAATGTATTGATTATGAGTTGAAACTCATAAAGGTATGGATCAAAGAATAAAACATTTTTTTTATTGATGAATGTTATAATTATACAAGCATATGAGTTATGATATTTGGATTATGATGCTATATAGAAATTTTGATTGTGAATTAGTGATTTGAGTTAGAATTTTGTGTTGAGAACAAAAGTGATTAAAAGCAAATGTTTATTAAATGCTTTGAGAATGTGAACTTAGTAATGAATTGGCTATTTGTGATGGTATGTGTTATGCGCATTTATGTGTAAGATAAATTTGAGGCTTTACTACACTCACCCCCATATTAGTAAAATGTTACAATGAAATTTGTGAGATTTTGGTTGAATAAGCTTACGAGTGTAGTGTTACAGAAGTTCATGTACGGGAGAATAATAATGTGGTCGGAAAAGTGAATGAATTAGAAAATGAGGACAATATAAAAAGAGAGAAATATTTGATAGTTCTGAAAACTACTCAGGTTATCAAAATGGATATCATTCTATATGGATTGTAATTTTTCGATACTTTGTGTAGCTTCAGATGCTGAAATATCGCTATCCTGATTTTCTTATGAATCTATGTGATTATCTGTAAAAGATATGAAAATCCAAAATCATGTGTGAATTTGAAATATACTGTGGAAGTAAATCATTAACCTACCATCTGGTAAGATTTTCGGGGACGAAAATCCCTAAAGGGGGGGAGAGTTGTAATAGCCCGATTTTAGGCTTAGTCGGAACAGTGGTTTCGGGACCACAAATCCGACGAAAAAAAAAATGTAATGGCTTGAATTTTCAGAGGTGTCGGAACGGTGATTCGAGATCACTAAATTCGACAAATGGGTAGAAAATATTATTAATTTAGTAAGTATAAGTTAAATATGAAGTTAGGAAAATTTTTGAAATAGTGAATAGTGCACTAGAAATAAATATTAAAATAATTAGAATCGAAATGAGGTATCAAGACCTCGGGGATTTTAAACTGAGCCATAAATATTTTTATAAATATTCATGGAGTGTTAAAAAGTTAGTATTAAAGTTTCGTTAAGAAATTTTAAAGTTCCGATAATTAATTGAACAAAAAGGACTAAATTGTAACAAATGCAAAATTTTGGGAAATGATTAAATAGCTTAAATGATAAAAGGAAGAGGGCTTTAAAGGCAAATAGACCCAAGGTCTATTTGGGCTAGACGGCAGAGGCATGAAATCAGCAAGAAAGTAAGGAGAATTAAGGGCAAAATTGGAAAATTGCAAAATTTGCTTAATAAAGTTAGGACCCAAGTGGAATTATCCAGATTTCTCTTCATTTTTCTGAATTCTCATCAGCTAAAACACCATGGAAGGGCTTCTTCAAGCTGGTTCTTCATATTTTTATTACAAGTAAGTTCAATTCTTGACTATTTCTTGAAATTTTTGTATTTTTATGACTTTTACAACTAGGCCCACTTGTTAAATCCATTAGTTTTTGATTTTATGAAAGAAGTTGAAAGTTGATATGAATATGTGCTGGAAGTATATGATGATTTAGCATGAAATTAGAGCTTTAAATTGTTCATATGCTGATTTTATTGAAAGAATTGAATAGAAAGTGAATGTTTGGGACCTAATAGTAAAAGAGTTTGAAGATAGAGTTATATGTGGAAATTCTGAATTTCAATAGTTGTGTAACAACTTATAATGTCTAGTAAAGTACTAATTGAGAAAATTAGATTAATTGAGGGGTTAATTGAGAAAGGACCGAATTGTATAAACTGTGAAATTTGGGGCAAAATGGAAATCAACATTTTGCACTAAAGCAGTTTTGGACAGCAGCAGTAGTGTAACTTTGAAAAATCACCAAAAATTGTAGAGATTGAATTAGAGGATGAATAAAATATGAAACTAAAGATTATTGAGTCTAGTTTCTTATAAAAGAAATGATGTGAGCAATGGAATTGTAAATCATGAGATATAATAGATTTTGTGAGACAAGGTCAGAATGAATTCGGGTTCCCCTGTTCTGACTTTGGAAAATCATTAAAAATTGTACAAAAATAATTATGAGTTATAGTTTATATGGTTAGAATCCTTAATGAGTCTATTTTTAGAAGAAACAAGCTAAAACATCATCCGAATTCTGTACAATGAGATAATTAATTTTTAGTGAAGAGTGGTCGGAACTGTCAGACAGCGAAACAGGGGAAACTTTAAAGAATAAACTGTATTATTTGGATGAACCAAAAATTATGAAAATTTTATGGTATGAAGCTATGTGAGTCTAGTTTCAGGGAAAATTAACGGATCTTAATTTGGAGCTCTGTAGCTCCGGATAAAAATAATTTAGTGACTCTGACTCGGATAAACTGCTTTGAATATACATGTTAGTGAATATTGAAATTATGGTTAATGTTGTTTAAGTGTGTTATACACATTAAGGATGTGGAATGGAGAGGAGGAGGAGGAAAATTGGGAAATATATGAATGATTCGTGTATAAATGGTCATATGTTTGATTATAACTCATAAACGATGAAATATGAATGATGCTTATTTTTGTGCATTATTGGTCATGGTTTAAGCTCATGTGTGAAAATAAAGTTTCATAGTATGTGTGTATGGTATATTCAGTATATGATTTGGCATGAAATAATACCATGAATGGTTTATGAATTAACACATGTTGGTAAGCCTGATATATGAATAAATGATCAAATTGAGCGGAACGCCGGATTTGAGTACTTCTGATCAAGTGACAAGTGGAAAGTGATAAGTAATAGCTTCGGCTATACTTATCTGATCAAGTGACAAAGTGATAAGTGATAGCTTCGGCTACACTTATCTGATCAAGTGACAAGTGAAAAGTGATAAGTGATAGCTTCGGCTATACTTATCTGATCAAGAGACAAAGTGATAAGTGATAGCTTTAGCTACACTTATCTGATCAAGAGACAAAGTGATAAGTGGCTACACTTATCTGATCAAGAAACAAAGTGATAAGTGATAGCTTCGGCTACACTTATCTGATCAAGTGACAAGTGAAAAGTGATAAGTGATAGCTTCGGCTATACTTATCTGATCAAGAGACAAAGTGATAAGTGATAGCTTTAGCTACACTTATCTGATCAAGAGACAAAGTGATAAGTGGCTACACTTATCTGATCAAGAAACAAAGTGATAGGTGGCTACACTTATCTGATCAGGGACAAGTGATAATTGATCATACGTAAGACCATAGTTATACTATGGCAAAGTGAAAGTGAAGTACTCAATTTTCCGTGACCGTTCCCTAATTTGATTAAGGATGGTAAGTGACAAATGGGCCCAAAAGAATTATAGTGTATTTATATCAGGACGATGTTGTTATTCAAACTAAAGTGATATTTTCATTGCTAAATTGAGAATTTCATAAATGTGTTATTGAATGGTATAATCAATAAACATTGAGTTAAATGGTAAATACGTATTAGTTTTGAATTTGATGTCATTGAATTGCACGTGAATTAAATGGAAATTGCTAGTGATATGATTTAAATTATGAGCATGAGAAATTGCGAATTGAATGAAATGGAAATGAAGCATTAAATTGCATGAGTATGTATCGGGTCTCGCGGGCCCTAATTATTATGATTATAATATTTTGAGGATATATTGGGAAAAGTTATAGAAACATGTTAATTATTTTGAAAGTTTTAATTTTGATGAAATTTTATAACTCGGTTAAATACGTTTACAAGTGTATGTGTTTTGGTAATGCCTTGTACCCTATTCCGGTGTTGGATACGGGTAAGGGGTGTTACACTTCCTCAAGTGTTTTTTTTTACTAATTTTTTATTCTTATTTCTTTTTCCAGAATGTTTGTTGAATCTTGCAAATGCTTAAGGTTAATGAAAAGTTCAGAGGCAGTAGGATTAGGTTTAAAGACGGGTCCAAAATATTCAAGCAAAAATTAAAGAAAGAAGTTTTTTTTAATTCAAGCATCCAAGAAAGAAATCATAAAGAATTGTACAGAGGCTTTTTTGCTTTGGACGGGCAGGGTTTTTGACTAAGATATAGACTACCAAATTGCAAGAAACATAAATTAAATAAGCTGTAATTGTAGTGCATTAATGTTGTGGGCTTTTTCCTCCACATTACTTAAAGTTAATCATCTCTTCTTCCTTTTTCATTTGTCTCATTTGTTTTCATTTTTCTTAATAAAAGGATTAATTTCAAACGTAATCATCAAACAACCCAAAATAGAAAACCATATAAAAAGCCGAACCGCAAGTGCAAAATCCAAAAATTCACCAAATAGATTAAAAGGAGCAAATCAGATACCAGCGACTCACCGCATCAGCAGAGGAATTACCAGATTAATTGCACAGATCGGGAGAAATTTTTGGAGAAAGCGAAGAGAACGGCTGTTCGATTTACTGCTTTCTCTTCTTTCTTTCTTTTTTGTCTCTCCTGTCTCTCTCTCTTTGCGTTGTTGTTTCTGGTGAAGAGAAAAGGGTTAGGATTTAAGTTGGGTAAATGAGAGAAAAGAAATTGCGTAAACAGGGGAATAAAATTGGGTTTAAGTTGGGGAAGACGCAGTTAGGGAAAATCAGAGAAGAAATTGGGAAAATGGGGGGATGAAATCGGGTGTACTGATTTGGGGGAAAACAAGGGAAATTCGGGCCTAAAAAATGACAACGTTTAAGTTAATTGAATTGAACCTTGTGGCGTTTATCACAAGCGCCACCAACGAAGCTAAAACGACAACATTTTGTAAACTGACAATCGATATTCGCGGCGTTTGAAAAAAATGCCACTAAAAGCAGATAAAAGCGACAGCGTTTTACACTGTCGTAAAACATTTTTCCTGCGTTTTATGATAAAATGCCACTAAAGGATATCCTTTTACTGCGTTTTAGCAAAAACGCCACTAATAGTCAGACAAAAACGACAGCGTTTTCCACACGCTTAAAACATATTTTTGGCATTTTCCTAAAAACGCCACTAATTGTCAAAAAAAAATAGCGTTTTGTACACTTTTAAAACATATTTGCGGTTTTTTTTTTCTGAAAACGCCACTAAAGGCTATCCTTTTGCGGCATTTTAGTCAAAACGCCACTAAAAACAAAGCTTAAAATGGCAACATTTTTCAATCTTTTAATACATATTCGCGGCGTTTGGACCAAGAATGCCACTATTGTTCAACTTTTTGCCAAATATAATATAATTTAAGTGAGATAATTATGAATTCCGAAAAAATAATTTTCATAAACCAAAACATAAACTTCAAATATATGTTGGATTGATATTTTGATATATATATTAATAGTCTTCCATTTGCCAAATGTATCATTTTGCAATTTCACTTTTTTTTTCCTCTTTTATTGTTTGTGTTTTGTTTTTTGCTTTTATATTAATATCTATATACACATTAATATCCATATGAAATTGTAATATATTTAATTTTAATATATTAAAACTAATATTATCTCTTTTACAACTATGTAAGAGATTATTTAATATATAAATTAAAAAACACTAATTAATCTAAACCCTAAACCCTTAACTACAATCTTTAAATCCCTAAATCATAAATCATAAACCATCAACCCTAAACCCCAAGCCTTAAACCCATAATCCATAAACCTTAAAATAGTTTAGATCTATAACGGTGTTTTTCAAAAAGCGCCACTAATGCCACTGAATCTCAAAGTAAAACGACGTCGTTCTGCTACCTATAGTGGTGCTCTCTTAAAAACGCCGCTAATGCTTGATTTATTGCGGCATTTTTAGAAAGCGCTGCTAATACCACTGAAGCTCAAAATAAACGACGTCGTTTGGCTTAATCTTTTAGCGGCGTTTTTTATAAGTCAACCTATAGCGGTGCTTTCTTAAAAATGCCGCTAATGCTCGATCTATTGCAGCGTTCTTGTGAAGGCGCCGCTAATGCCACTGAAGCTTAAAATAAACGACGTCGTTCAGGTTAATCTTTTAGCGGCGTTTTTAAACTCGATGTATTCGATGTTTAGTGGCGTTTTCTATTCAAACGCAGCTAAAAACCTGTTTTGCTGTAGTGATATATATATAATTTTAATTAAAATTAAAAAAAATATCTAATTCAATTATTTAAAAATAAAAAGTACACATTTCGTTAATTCAATCAAATTTTAAGTCAATGTAAATTAGCTTAACCTAACAAAAAATGAGTTAAT
Organism: Gossypium hirsutum; assembly: GCF_007990345.1. Lineage (NCBI taxonomy): Eukaryota > Viridiplantae > Streptophyta > Magnoliopsida > Malvales > Malvaceae > Gossypium > Gossypium hirsutum. The sequence goes on along the minus strand of NC_053435.1, from coordinate 100,045,909 downwards.
TGTCATTGAAAGATATTAAGTACACATTTAGGGATTATCTAGTTTAACAATAAAGAGATTTAAAGAAAAATAATTATTTTTATTTTAATTTGCACATTGTGTATTGAAATATATTTTCATGTGAAAAAAAAAGGATAAAAGAAGGTAAAGTATAAATGATGAAGGCTATTTAAAAAAAAAGACTAAATTGATGCAACATGTAAATGTTTAAGCGCTATATTTGTTATTATATTAATTTTAGAAGTTGGTATGTCATTTTCCTATTAACCAACAAAAAAAAACACTTACAAATAGCTAGATGACTACCGAACCCTTTAAACAATGATGATTTTAAATAATGAAAACACGACACATGCTACTAATGATAGACACTCTGATTTCAACCACAAAAAGACATGAGATGTGTTATTTTCTTAAATATATATAAACTCTTTTATAAACATATGTATAAATTTTAAAAATAAAAAAAATATATAATTTATAAAATTGGTAGAAGTCTTTTTTAAAAAATATTATTAAATTAGTTTTCTTTATCATTGAAATGTTTTTAAAAAATTGGGAGAGTGTATGTTGGAAGGAAATAGAAGTTTCCGTAGGAACCATTGCTCATCGGAAATTGAAGTTTTGAAGATGCTGTGGTATTTCCAACAAATTAGACTTCAATCAATGTAATTCCAATTTTTTGATTGAAATATACCCATAAATATGTTCTTAAAATCATAAGAATTTATTAATTTTATTTGAAAAATCATATTATAATTTTTATATACATTAAACTAAAATTTGTTTAAATATAAAAAGTAAATTAAATATTTTGGACTAGTCTCTTAATTGATATCGTCTTTAACCGGGCAAGGTTTTAAAACACAGAGACTTGCTTTGGGAGCCCAGTAGGATCCAATGAGACATGATTGTTATGGGTTTTGGTGTAAACGCACCATTGTCATCCGACATTTTAACTTCAGCTAGCAAAAGTTTTGGCCACAATGGAGTTTGAAATTTTAGACCGGAGTATTTTGTTTCAATTAACTCCAGTTGCTTTTTCTTTTCCTATTCTATCATATATTTTTTCTTTTTCTCATTTTAGAGTTTCAATAATGTTTTATTATTCTAATATTTGTTAGATTTTTGCTTATTAAAATTTTTATTATTTTAATAAATAATTTAATACAATTAATAAATTTTATAATTAAATAGTAGAAATATTTGATGTATAATTATTTATTTATATATATATGCATAATATTACTTCAAATAAAATTAGTTTCAATAAATTTTAATTATTTATTAAATTTATAATAAAATATTTTTGATATATTATTATTTTAAATTATTTAATATTAATAAAAATATTATTGGATATAGATATAATTTTAATAAAATTTACTCTATTTATTAATTTCATAAATACTTGACCAACACACACGTATCCAATTTGCAATCACTATATAAATTCATGCGCACTGATCCTAGAATTGCACACACACGTCTCTTTCATCTTTCATACTGTAATTTGTGGAATATGGTAAGGGACTCCAGTTTTCTGCAACTTTTAGGACAATATGAAATCTTTTTCATTTCATATCCCCTGTTCTTCTCCTTGTTGGCCATCTTCGTGGTCGTCTTCATTCTTACCACTAACAAAAGAAAGCTCTTATTACCACCGTCGCCGCCGAAACTCCCAATCATCGGAAACCTCCACAACATCGGACGCTACCCTCATCGCTCACTCAAGTCCTTAGCTCAACGGTTCGGCCCTCTCATGTCGCTACGCTTCGGCAATGTCCCCGTACTCGTTGTCTCCTCCGCTGATGCTGCCTCTGAGATCAAGAAAACTCATGACTTGACATTCATAAACAGACCGAAACGCAGAATCTATCAAAAGCTTCTTTATAACTACAAAGACGTGGGGTCGGCACCTTACGGAGAGTATTGGAGGCAAATGAAAAGTATATGCATACTAAATCTTTTGAGTAACAAAAGGGTTCAATCTTATCGAGTTGTGCGAGAAGAAGAAACGGCTCTAGCAATGGAGAAGATTGAAAAGTGTAGCTCTTTGTGTTCCCCGGTGAATCTAAGCGAACTCTTTTCCGCAACCACCAACAACGTTACCTGCAAAATCTCTTTAGGAAGAAAATACAGTGAAGATACCAATAAGTTTCGTAAGCTTTTGAGTGAGTTTACGGAGTTGTTGGGTGCTCCGGACGTTGGGGATTATCTTCCATGGCTTGCATGGTTAAGCCATGTTAATGGACTCCATGGTAAAGCCTAGAAAGTGGCGAAGGAGTTAGATGAATTTCTAGATGGGGTGATCAAAGAACATATGAATCGGCATGAAAAACATGTAAATGATCATGCAGGGATCCAAGGTGAAGATCAAAAAGACTTTGTGGATGCTTTGCTGGATCAGATTCAGAGGGAAAACACAGTTGGCTTCCCTTTAGAAAAAATCAGCATTAAGGCTCTTATCTTGGTAAGAACTAACAAGTTAATTTTTCATATATGTTAGCATAACGCATCTGTGTATATTGTTGTTTTCACTATAAAGAGAATTATATATATATATATATTACAGTTCCAGAACTTCAGCTGAATTGGATATCTTTCCAGGATATATTTGTAGCCGGTACCCATACGACATACGCAGTCCTGGAGTGGGCAATGACAGAAATCTTAAGGCACCCCAAGATAATGAAGAAACTTCAAAATGAGGTCAGGAATGTTTCTGCTGAAAATTCAAGCATATCGGAGGATGATCTTGATAACATGCACTACCTAAAAGCAGTGATCAAAGAGACTCTTCGTTTATATCCTCCGATTCCCTTGTTGCTTCCAACAATATCTACAAAAGACGTCAAGCTCAAGGGCTATGACATTATCAAAGGAACTCGAGTTATCATCAATGCTTGGGCGATCGGAAGAGACCCTGCGTCATGGGAGAATCCGGAAGAGTTTCTTCCGGTCCTCCGGACAGGTTCTTGGACAATTCCAAAGATTTCAAAGGACAACATTTCGAGCTGATTCCATTCAGCTCTGGAAGGAGGATTTGTCCGGGAATCTTGTTTACAATCGCAATAAATGAGCTTCTCTTAGCAAATCTCGTGCACAAGTTTGATTGGTCATTGCCTGGTGGAGCAAAAGAGAAGGATTTGGACATGGCCGAAACCATCGGCCTTACCATACACAAAAAATCTCCTCTAATCGCTGTAGCGAATAGATGTTCTTTCTAGTGGAAAGCCTCGTCTCTTACAGTAAGTATTCTAAGTTACATGTGCTTGTAAATCTATGCATGTTATTTTCCTTGTCATAATGCATTAAATTTCTCTACTTTTAGCGTCCGAAAACTAGATTTTAAGTGAACGGAATGGCTTTCAATCGATACCATTATATGTATCCAATGCCAATGTGATTGAGGACATATGTAATCACAAGGATTTGCACCTAAGAAACAGGCAACACCATGAAACTCTGCTAACTACTGTGGCTTTCAAATGTCGGATCCTCAAAACATCTCCAGTCTCTTATAGTTGATTACAAATTCAACAGCCATCTTTCAGATGGTTTAACTTTTAATCGAATGCCTTCAAGAAGATCAATATAACTTTAGTGAGACCGTATATCCTGAAGATAACGACCCACTTGCTGTGCACCAATGAACAAGGCATCGGCAACCACAAAAACTACAACCTGACGACAAAATCAACACGGGATTATGTTTGCAAGTAACTACTACACTTGAGTTGATTTTGCTGGAAAAGATGAAGCGAATAATTACCAGATGAACCGAGTAGAGTAATCGGCAACCCCAGCCTTCTCTAGCAGCTTGAGCTCACTGCTGATCCGTCCAACTGAAAGTTAAAATGGAATTAAATAAAATGGCTACTCTACATGAAAACTATAAGTTACATAGTCTCCGGTTTTCAATTTCAAAGTTCAAACTGCACTTGCTACTGAAGATCACATTTTAGATGAGATTTTTCTTCTTCTTCAAATTCTTTTACACCCTACAATAAAAAAATATAGGACCTAATTCCGTATTAAAAGCTTCAGCTATACTAAAATGGTTATAATCCAACTCTTCATTTTATTCAAATACCTGTGTTTCTATCCGGGTCCAATGTGTATTCGATTATAGGTATGAGTATCTAAAACTTTCTCACGGGTCTGAATAGCTTAAGTTTTAATATCATTAAACCAGTCTTTAGAACAAGTTCGTCGCAAGTCAATTTGTCATATTTATTTTGAAAGAAGGGAGAGAGATATCTTATTTAAAAAAAAACAATTATATATTTGTTATTCAAAAAATCTTTGTTATTAAACATATAATTTAGGCGATTTTTTACCTAATAGTGAATTAGGTTTATAAAGTATAAATTGTAATTTTATATTTTATATTATATATTCTTGTATAAATAACTGTTAGGATCGACCCGATTAAGCAACGAATAAGAAAATAGCGGAATAAATTAAGAAATTGAACACACAAATTTAACGTGGAAAAACCCTCCAAAAGAGGATAAAAAACCACGGGCAAACATAATTTTACTATAATGGCAAAAGAACGAAGAGTACAAAAGATGAAGATAAAGACTAAACCCCGAAAACTCGAAAATAAAGAACCCTCAAAACGTAAACACAAAATTCTCTAAATGTATTATGAGTTCTAATCTCTAATGAGTGTATTTTTCTAAGGTTGTAAAAGAGCCTATTTATAGGCTAAATTCATAGGTCAAATAATAATAAAATAATCTAAACTAATTAGTTTTTTATTGAAAGAAGTAAAAAAAATTTAACTGAAAGATTATTTTTCAAATTTGACTGAAAATAGGAGTCATATTTAACAAATCTCCACCTTGACTCATATTTCCACAACGCCATCTTTGCCAAAGCCCGCCACGAGCCTATCTTGAACTATGCAAGGAATTAACTGAGTCGAATTTGTGCTTAGAAACTGGAAGACTTCTAGCCTTCGACTTGTACACTGTCAAATCAAAACTAACCCGGGTCTGATTTTCACGACCACAGTGCCCTAACTTTTCAAAACCTACATCCAAAAGAGAACCTCTCTTCAACGAAACAGTCATACCTTTTTCCCTTCTATGACCAAGTTGCCTCCGCTCCAAACGAGTTGACTTCAACTCCATAACGGACGAGGGACGTCCGATTTCACCGGTCACTGTAGAACCTTCCAGAATATAAAGACTGTCGGTTCTTTTACCTTTTAACAAAACAAGAGCTCTACAAGACACCTTAATGCCACTCGACTCGATGTTAATTCTTCATCCTTTCAAGACTAAAATACTCAAGGAGATGAGATTCTTTCGTAAATCAGGTACATACCTGACATCTGAGAGTATCCTAATCGTCCCATTGTGTATCTTAATTTTAACAGTACCAATACCAATTACTTTACTAAATGAATCGTTTCCCATGCGCACAACTCCACCATCAACCGAACTATATGTGGAGAACCATTCTCCATTGGGACACATGTGGAAAGAACATCCTGAATCTAGGATCCACTCGGACGTGAGCTTGGAGTTATCGCTTGTTGACACTAACAAGAAATCAGCACAATTTTCATCGGCCAAATTAGCACCAGCTACATCTTCATCGTTACTCTCAGCAACTCTTGCAGTTTATAACAATCTATTTTGACATGACCTAACTTTTTACAATAGCGACACCTTTTGTCTCATTTCTTTGATGCTACCAAAACGGAAGTTTGCCTATTTGTCTTGCTATCCAAATGAAGCTCATTGTCAAGTTTGTCTCTACTCAACAAATGACCCTTCACATCTTCGAACGAGAGTTTGTCTCTGCCATAAATCAGGGTCTCCCTGAAAGACTTGTATGAAGGAGGTAAAGAGCAAAATAATAGCATAGCTTGATCTTCATCATCAATATGAACCTCAATGTTCTTTAAATCATTTAAAAGAGTAACGAATTGACTGATGTGATCTCTAAGAAGCTCACCTTCGTTTATGCGAAACGTAAATAGACGTTGTTTCAACACTAAATGGTTAGCTAGAGACTTAGTCGCATAAAGAGTTTCTAACCTTTTTCACAAGGCAGAGGAGGTCTTCTCCATTAATACCTCCTGCAATACCATATTCGCGAGGCACAACTAGATTGTAGACAAAACCTTTTCATCAAGCTCTTCCCATTCTGTTTTATTTATATTCTCAGGCTTTTTCCCGGTAATAACCTTTTTCAAACTGGATTGAACTAGAATTGCCATCATCCGAACTTGCCACAGATTGAAATTTTTCTCACCATCGAACTTATCAATTTCAAACTTTGTTGCTGCCATCTCTGAACGGGCTGATCTATGAAAATTGAACTAGCTCTGATACCACTTGTTAGGATCGACCCGATTAAGCAATGAACAAGAAAAATAGCGGAATAAATTAAGAAATTGAATGCACAAATTTAACGTGGAAAAATCCCTCCAAAGAAGAAAAAAACCACGGGAAAAGATAATTTTACTATAATGGCAAAAGAACGAAGAGTACAAAAGATGGAGATAAAGACTAAACCCCGAAAACTCGAAAATAAAGAACCCTCAAAATGTAAACACAAAATTCTCTAAATGTGTTATGAGTTCTAATCCCTAATGGGTGTATTTTTCTATGGTTGTAAAAGAGCCTATTTATAAGCTAAATTCATAGGTCAAATAATAATAAAATAATCTAAACTAATCATTTGATTAAAACAAGTAAAAAAAGTTTAACTGAAAGATTATTTTTCAAATTTGACTGAAAATAGGAGTCATATTTAACAATAGCAAACATGTATTTAGTTTAAGGCGGGTGAATTTAAGGAATTTAGTAGTCATTTAATTAATATGTATGAATGTACTAGAATCATATTAATTACTAAATTTATAATAGAAACTAATAATCACTTGTAATGACTATATAAAGGATTGTAAGTGATGAAGTAATGTGGTAGAAGAGTGTAAGAAGATATGATGTGAGAACAAATAAAATAAAAATTCATTTCATATTGAGTGTCTCTTCCCTTCATCTTTAAATTCTCTTCAACAAAGTGGTGCTAGAGCTAGAGATCCTTACAAAGTGAGCGAGTGTGTGAAATGAAATTGGTCATGGCTTCCACAAGCACAATATAAAGCGATGTTCAAGTTCCTCACTTTGAAAGAGAAAATTATAATTTTTGAGCAATCAAAATGGAGACACTATTCACTTCCTCGAATGTCTAGAAGTTAATCAATAAAATCTATGAAGATCCAAAAGGCGCTTAGGGAATAACTTGAAAAATTAAAGAATAAGGAAGAAAGAAGAAAAGTTTTTAAGAAGTGAAGACTATCTATCTTAAAAGACATCATCATTGTTAGCACCAGAACTTCCATGATTAGCCTGGTGGTCCAAGGACATTCGTTCATAGAACCCATTCGAGTTCGAGCATCCGAAGAATAAGTGAGCGACATTTATTTGGGCAGCTGCCTCTAGACGTAATATGTGCCTGTGTGGTGTAGATATGTCCCTACCGTGTGTGAGTACTAACCATGATAGTCGGTACCAGAACAATACTACTCGTGATGATCAGATCGCTCTCCTCAATAGTAAACTAGAGCAAAAAAAATTTAAGTTCCATTCCAGTGCAAATTTTGGTCGATATCAATTGTATCAATGCACACCAGTTAACTTTGCACGTACTAGTCGGCACCAAAACTATTAAATTTAAATTTTATTATTTATTTGTAAAAAATATTTTTTAAAATTTAAATTTTGTATTATTTATTTGTACCAAAAAATATTTTAAATTTTTATCATTTATTTTTAAGTTTTTTTGAATTATGAATTATTTTTTTTAAGATGAATTATGAATTGTTATAGGCGTCGTATAGAATGATCTTGTTATTAAATTTGTAGAATTTGTTTTCGCTTGTTTACTTTGAGCGTGTTTATAATGGATGATTTTTTTTTATCTTAAAATTTGTATATAGTACTGGGATTTGAAATTTTAGATTTTTTTTACCAATTCAATCAAAGTTTTATTTTTATGAGTATTTTATACTCAAGATTTATATATATCAAATGTTTTTTTAAAAAAATAGCGATAAATTTGAAATGGTATACCAAAATAGATCGATATTGATATATACCGGTACTAAAAAAAATAGTATGTCCATCAGTACAATACCAATTACCTTGATACTAACTCTCTAATTATACCGTATCCAACAAAAATTGTTGTTAACACTACTTATTTAGGCATTAATTACATACTATCTTCATTAAGTGCTTGATCTATTAACATTCCAGAACGTGGATGATCCGCACCAAGCTTAGTTGGACAATGGTTTACTATTAAATGGTAAAAGTATAATGGAGGTAATTGTATTAGGAGTTAAATTGTATTTTACTCTCTTAACATATTTAGTGTTAATATTTGGTATAATGACAGTATATTTTTTTATTTCATATATAATCTTAAAAAAATATCATGTATCTCTTCTTTTTTTTAAATAATTATTTTTGATATTATATATATTATATCCCTATAAAATATTTGTCTACCTCCTAACTTAATTTATGGAGTCTAAAATATCACCATCAGTGTGTTATGTTGAAAATTAAAACAAATTGAGATGTAGATGAATAAGATTGAGAGAATAATAAAAAATTGGCATAAATCGAGTAGTAAAGGTACTTTCCTTAAAAAATAGCCTAATTAAATTATCTTCTTTGTATTATCTGGTGTAATGATGTGTATTAAAGATAGCATGGTCCTAGCCTTAATCCAAAAGGCCGAACACAACCCACTGGGCCAACCCATTGAAAAATGCAGTCCGAGACTCCGAGTTGCATCATCTAACTTACTTTTAATTTAATATAAATTGATTCTTCTATTTTTATAATTTAAATTGATAATATCGTTTTTTTCTTTGAAAGAAATAAAATGGTTAGTGTTGTTGCTAATTATTAGAGTATACAATTAACATCACCTGAAAATTTAATCTAATCGTAATTGATAATAAATTTATAAAATAAAATAAAAATTGAATTAGATTATCGTCACCTACCACCCGATTCCGATAAGCAGAAAAGACGAAGGAAAGGTAAAAAAAGAAGATGTAACAAGAGAATCCAAGTACTGATAGACGTGACGTAGTTGATAAGACATCGTATCTCACGCTCAATCCTTCCCGATTTCACTTCCGGGTGTATGGTACGGTTACCGCTTTTCCCACGCCGCCCTGGAAAAACATTGCAAATCGCTCCTTAAAACCAATTTAAAGTATTAAAAGTCCGTTGTAGCAGTTAATACATGATATGAATTTTTTTAATACCGTTGAAAAAATATGATTTTTTTAGGTTAAATTACGTTAATAGTATGCAGAATTATTAATAATTTTTTAAGATAATATATAATTTGATTCCCATATTTAATTTAAATTTTTAATTTATATTTTATCAGATTAATATTTTTGTATTAATATCGTTTGTTTATGTTGACATGATAATAACATCACGAGATAATCTTTTAACACGTTATGTATTAAACATAAATTAAAAAAATTAAATATATTAATCATAATATATATTCTTTTCACGCAGGAATTAGTTTTTCTATAGATAGAAGTTTGTTTTTTTAGAGTTGTAGCTTTTTATGATTAAATTAATATAAATTAATTTATAACATTCAAAGTTGCAGAAAGCAGTAAGTTTTGCACCCCAAATCCACCCACAAAAGAGTATGAGATGTAGGAGACCGTTTAAAAGGAAAATCAGATGAATTTACTCCGCCTCTTGTAAAAATAGTAAATATTATAATTTTTGCAGTGAAATACCAATTAAATAGCTTTATTAAATAGCTTTTGGAGGGCCAAACATCTGGCGGTAGGTAATGGTAAGAGTAAATCCCCAACTACTAAAACGCCCAAATTTTAATGTTGGTGGATTCTTCTCCTCAAATTGCATATCCAATTCTATCATTGAATTAGTTATTAATGTTACATCAATATAAATTAATAATATTAGTATAAAAGTATTAATTTAGGTGACAGAATATAAGTTTAGATAGTAATTAGGTTAAAAAAATTTAAGCATTAATCAAGTACTTTTGGACAAATTCAAAAGCCAAACTACATATTAACTCTACATTTTTCATTGATATTCAAATCATCACAATCATAGGAAAAGAGTCATAAAGACACAAGCGATATGAATGCTTGGCTGAAGTCAAGTCATACCGGAAAATCACAGATACAAAACCACATCATTGGGCATTCAACCACCATAACGGATCATACGGACTAGTGCATTGGTTCTAACATTAGTCATTTCGTCCCTCTCAAAAACCTACGAAAACTCGTAAAACATTAAATCTTTAAATCAGATGTAGATAAAAATGAGTTGGTTTAGACTTGACTAACCAGGCCACCATAGATTAAATAACATCAACCTGCCATTGATTAGAGAAAACATTTGTCTTCACTAACTCGAAAATGGCATCTAATGATGAGTCAAGGGACAAAGTCTTGAGAAAATTATTATTTTGAATAGCACGGACCTCCAATGCTGAAAAAAGGAGGTGGCTGATGAAAGAGGAGGCATGGTAAGGGAGTACGGAGAGAATGATGGATGGAAGGAAAATGAAAGAGGAAAAAACGAGAAGCGGAAATGGGTGAGGAAAAAGGTTGAAAGGACGAAGGTCGTATTACAAACTTGACTTATGAAAAAAGATCCGCAATTGGTGAAAGAGCCTCCAATAGCCAAAAGGGAGGAGAAAGATAGAAAAGAGAGGGAAATGGTAGAGATGGAAGAAGTGGAGAAAGAAGAAGTCGATAGACTGCCTCCAACCAAAGGCCAGTGCTACCATCACCACCACCGTCCCAAGTGGTTTGAGTTAGGAAACTTTTTACCATGGAGAATGATAGAGCACAAGTTAATTAGATAGTTTTGCATTCCATCAATCAAATAATAAAATTTTATATTTCAATTAAATAAACCAAACAAAGCGAAATAAAATATTCAATAATATGCCAAATAATCTTACATTATAGTAATCTCATCACCATAAATAATTTTATATTTTATGAAAAACACCCCTAAATTTATATAACGTTTTAATCTCTAGCAGCTAGAAAAAATTGAAATTCAAATTTTAGATATAATAAAATGATATAAATTAGGGTAATTTATAAAATTGGCTACTTATGTTTAAGTTTATATTTTGCTTATCAAACTTTAAAATTTATTCTATGATCACTAATATTATTGTTTTATTATGTTATGGTCACTACTATTAATTCTCATTAAAGGTGCAACGATTGATAAGCTGACATGACATGTTAACTTTATCTATAAGGTTTTAATTCAAGTCAAATTGTACAACCAATGATACGAACTCGGTTCGATGATGATTCGAGTCGTATTAGTTGCCCAATCGAGAAATTGAGTAAGTTTGATTCGTTACAAGAAAAGGCTGAAAATGGATAAAAGATAGGTTCAAACAAAGGTTCAAAGAGTTTGGAAGATGGATAGAGGAAACTCGGCTAAGGCAAAGGCTGAACCAACAATATAGAGATTGTCGACCCAAGACTTAAAGCACTTAAATGGATAATGAAAAGTAAAATCAGCAAATAAACCTTGACCCGCTATCTAATGAGATAAGAACCGAAGGTATAACGAACGCCACACTTTGCAGTGATAAGTTCAGAAAAATAAAGGAAGGAGAAGACGCCACAAGCCTAACCTGATAAGTTAGATCAGTCCCAAAAAGAACAAGGAGATTTGAACTCTCACGTTTCAAATATTTCATAAATTTGGTAAAAGTAGTCTTACCAAAATAATGTTTTCTTACAAACTATTTATAGGTATTATTATGACTATTCAAATTCAACATTCATATCAGCTATTAACAAAATATTAAAATTCGGTTATAAATCTTGATGGGCAGCTAAAGAGTTATGTCTTTTCACTTGATTCATGCATAGCTGAAAAGTCATGTCTCTTCTTTCGATGAAGGCTTAATGATCCCTTAAATGTGCTGCTTTTTGTCCCTTCATTTTCTGCTTAACCAAATACCTTAATGCTTGTATATTCATCTCTTAATTGGCACCATAACTAGCTTTGAGTGCATGAAACCGATCAAACTTAAAGAGTCATTCTTGGTCTATTTGAAAAGTCACCATAATGAGCTTTGAGTGCTTCAATATCCACCAAAAATGATCCAAATATGCAGCAGTAATTAAGTGACCAAATGCACACTCTTTTATGCCAAAACTGGACAGCCAATTGAATGTGACAACATTTGATTCTTCTTAGCAAACGAACAACACTTTTGTAGCTATGTGACCAGCCTTTTGGACTTTCCTACAACAATCACACAATCAATTTATTTAAGAAAAATTAAACACACTATAACTTAAGCATTAAAAAAATAACAGCCAAATTAGATAACATACTTATATAAACAAAGTCAAACATATTTAACAATTAAGATGCTTAAATGATTGGTTTAATTAAGATGTATAATTAAGATGTAAACTAGATGAACAATGAATGACTTAGTGCATGACTTCATTAAAAGATGCAAACTTTAATTAACATGGGAGTTACATAATGCATGACTTTATTAAATGCAAAACACATAAAGCATGTCATAATTAAAAGATGTAGATCAATAATGCAAAACATTAATTAAAAACTCATATTATAATAACTAAAGTAACTAAAATAAATAAATCAAAGTCCATATTCCAGCAACCAAATTAACAAACTGGAATTAAAAGCTTCATTTTGAACTTGGAGCCCTTGAGTTTGGGCTAATCTCGATGTCGTCGGATTGTTTCAAAACATGATTCAGCTGGGATCGCATAATACCCTCCTTCTTGAAAACGATTTGTCCTCAAATCGGGCCACTTGCTTGCGAAAAATTTTTCATCATCACGAACACCTTTGTTCATGAACCTAACAAATTCGTTTCCAAAAACCTGAGAACCACAAATGGTTCGAAAAGGAAACATGTTATTTTCATGCCCTCACTCTTTAGGAGGAAACCATTCCAAATTGTCACCTACATTATAATGGAATAAATTAGTGACACTTTGAATTTTGAACAGAAAATAACTTTTCGACAACCCATCAAAACTTGGAATGCTTAAACCGATACCGGGATCAAAAATAAAAGTTGATCTCACATTCTCATAATGAATCAAAATGTTCTTTAATGGAAACAAACCAGAATCACAAAGTATTCGAAAGATATAATCTTGGAAAGTAAAATTCCATGGCTCAAGTCCCTTGAACAATAATACAGAACTATAATCACCGGGATCAAAAACATAGTTGTTTTTTACCATTTCAATTTGACTTGGAAATTCCTTGACTGGCAGCATGGTAGGAACACAAAGCAAGCTAAAGTTATAATCATGCGAACCAGGTCTGAATCTTTCAAACCATAGCATAAAACAACCTCTAGAATCAAATATTGGATTTTGTTTTTGCAAGGCAACAAAATTCTCATGCTTTTTTTTTCGAACATAATAATAAAACATCAAACACGCAAAGATTGTTCACACTTCTATTCACATAAAATTTATGATGCTTACCTTCGCTTAATGATAATTTGGGAAAACTTGCTCCCGGTTTAAACACATGGTTTTGATCACTTGTTCCAGCACATAACAATAATTTCATTTTCACAAGTAAATCACACATGCCAAGCAAACAAGATTTAGACACGCAAACTTTCAAACAATCAAATCTCTCAAAGCTTATGCAAATATACGAAGATTTCGCACTAAAAGTTAAAAAATTCTCATTACCATCACGATCAAACAGATTGAGCATTTCACATGAAAACTTTTTATCAAGCATGATTAAATTTTGTGGACGTCGAGTTAATCTCACTTCTCCAACAGACTTGCCAGCATAGTACCAATCATGAGAAAACTCTTCATGCCACTAGTTGGAGCAAAATTATTAACAATCAGAAAAATGACAATTAATCAAATCAAGGTGAGGAGTTCTTTCAAAAACTAAGTCTTCAGCAATTTTCTTAACAACATTCAAATGTGATTGTCGTGACAGGCCAAACCCGGCCTAGACGTTATGGTCGAATTTGCGGTATCACAGTGGATTATGTTTTGAAAAGCGTAGTTTCATTGTAAAGTCCATTTTGTATTAAAACCTCACTATGGTATTTAAGAGTAGCTAACATACCTTATTTGTTGTTAAAACATAGATTGGTTTAGCAAAACATATGTCATATTAAAATTGTTATTACCTTTGAAAAAAAACATCGTTCATTGCGAAAGCTTTTAAAACGAGTTGCGTAACGTGGTAGTTGAAAATCATTTATCTTTTGAAAACCTGAGTCCTACCGCTAACATATATAAACCAATTTAAATAAATCCCCAATTAAAAGTAAAACCTAAAGCGGCCTTATTACATAAAATTTACCCAAATAAAACTACTTTTACTAAAAAGTCAAATACGAAAATATAACCAGTGGTGTAGCCATCTCTGAGTCCCTCGTAGCACCGACTCGCCTAAGGATTACCTACGTAGATAAGCAGTAGAGTGAGTTTATGAAAACTCAGTGTGTAGTCCCTATTTATCAAACAGTAAATCATGCAAAGTAAAATAATCTGGGCTAAGCCCTTTTTAGTGGCAATATCAGTGTAGGCCTTAACCCAATACAGTAAAAGTATCAGTGTGGGCCTTAGCCCAATTCAGTATAGTATCAGAGATGCATACAGAGATCCTATCCATCCATCCTCTACACTCCACTCCGTCCAGCCCTACACTCCATGTGCGGATAAAATTGACCCACCCATCCCTACATTACAGAATATAGCATCGGTTGCGGCACTAATAGTATTTGCAGCAGAGCTGCCAGTAATAGGCTTATAGCCTTTCAGTACACTTCCTCTAATATCATATATCTCATCCCATGCAATGTAGCATAATATAAATGTACATACAATAAAAATGGCATCCTCAAATAGTCATACATCACATAGGGGTATATCCATCATTTACCTCATAGAAGTATAACAGTCATATCATATATTAAGGTCTAGGTACACTTACCGACCCAATAGTGGGTCTACAATTGTATCAGACGACCCGTACAACCTTAACAGTTAAACAGCGAAAATGAGCCCAGGCCCATAATACGGCCCATGAGGGCCCACACGCTCGTGTGGCTTAATCAGACCAAAAAATGGCTTTGGCCGTGCAAACTACTCAGACGGCCTGACGTGGCCCAAAATGGCCTAAACTCATGAGGTCATTCATGGTGGCCTCTACTGTTAAACACACATGTTTATGCGTTGGATTCACCATATGAGCTAGCGCACGCTCGTGCTACGTCTATGAATATGCCTTCCGGCTTTTGCCGATTAACAAACTTTACAGTGTGACTACACATCTGTTATGAATTTGGAGTTAATCCCCACTCCGAACACTCTTGTAATACCCCTAACCCGTATTCGCTGCCAGAACAGGGTTTCGGAGTATTACTACCATTTGCAGATCACTTAAAAAATTAAAATACTTACCGATTTAATGCATCATATAAAATAAATATATTACCATTCAATCAACAGTTTGGCACTTGTATAAGCATCAAACAACAACATTGTTAGTATACTTGCACATATCTCATATAAATTCAAAATTGATATATCAATTTTCTCGACATGTCGCACTTGAGTTTAATAATAGTCTCAATTACATAATTTCCTTGTATCAACATATCAAAGATAATCATATATGTACATGTCATGAAACATATCATGCTCTTACCGTTTCTTCACAAACATATACCATTCATTTCATTATATCAATATTTTATGCTCCATCATTTCCATATATTTTATGTATATTTATTCTGGTAACAGCTTATATTAAACTTAACATAAATTATAATCCATGTACTTATACTTATTTCGTTTATCCATTTTCATAATTATTTCATATAACGCTTTTGTACATATATTTCCATATGACCAGTTCTTGTAAACATTTCACACAACCATTTCATATAACCATTCGTCATCTGATACATTTTACCTGAATATCAATTGT
This sequence comes from Gossypium hirsutum, assembly GCF_007990345.1. NCBI lineage: Eukaryota > Viridiplantae > Streptophyta > Magnoliopsida > Malvales > Malvaceae > Gossypium > Gossypium hirsutum. The sequence goes on along the minus strand of NC_053435.1, from coordinate 100,029,842 downwards.
TCAACAGATGTTATAGCGTCTCCCATCCACGGTCTTATTTATCTTTGACGTGATGCCATAGTGTCTTTCAACTATGGTCTTACTCATTTTCTGTCATGTTGCCATGGTATCTTTCAACCATGGTCTTATTCTTTTCATGTTACGTTGCCATGGTATCTTTCAACCATGGTCTTACACATCTTACATCAGGTTGCCATGGTATCTTTCAACCATGGTCTTACACATTTCATATCAGGTTGCCATGGTATCTTTCAACCATGGTCTTACACACAGGTTGCCATGGTATCTTTCAACCATGGTCTTACACATTTCATATCAGAGAGCACACTCCCACGAACCTCATCCTTACAGTGGGATTACCAGTCCAGGCTAAATTCCCTGTAATATAAACTCATAGAGTATTGTCGGGATTACCAGTCTAGGCTAAATCCCCTACAACGACAATTACTCTAATGAGTTTGGATCTGAATTACCAGTCCAGGCTAAATTCAAACCCTAATTCGGATTACCCGTCCGGGCTAAATCCGTTTTACACATATTCTTCGGGAGGGCTATATCAGGATAGGATCACCCGTCCGGGCTAGATCATTTTTACCGTCAATTCCTTTTCAGAGATCCATCGAATTTTCCTTTCATTCAAGCGGGATTTCTTCTCCTTTTATTAAATTTATCAATGTTTCATAAATTTTCATACAATGAACATTCGAATCATATTCACATAAGTAACATACAATCTCAAGCATTTAAGAATATAATTCAAGTTACACGAACTTACCTCATTGCTTGTTTGTGTTTATAATTTCATTAATCTGATATCTTTTCTTTTCCACGATCAAGTCTCATATTTGAGTCCTCCGGATCTTTATAAATAAATTTTATCATCATTTTCATTCATTTCATATTCTATTGCATTTAATTAATGCTCTAGGTAAAATTACCATTTTGCCCCTAAACTTTTAATTAATGACGATTTCATCTTTAGGGTCAGGAAAATAAAATTCTTGCAATTTAATCCTTATTTCCAGCTATTATTCTCATATATATTGATAACAATCCATGAATTCTATAAAATATCAGAATTTTTCATAATTTCAACACTTTTCAATTTAATCCCTAAAACATGTTTTCCCCCGATCTTGAACTAAATTAATAATTTCATTCAATTTTGTAATTTAAATAATAAAATAATCCATTTCATGCAATTTGGTCATTTCTGACATGTTTACAAAATTGCCCATAAAGTTTTACTTTTATTCAATTTAGTCCCTAAGCCTAAAATATGCAAATTAGCCATGCTAGATGAATATTCATACATATTTTTCCTCCTCCTCCTCTCCATTCCACATCCTTAATGTAGATAACACACTTGTAAGTAACATTATCCATAATTTTTATTATTTACTTTTATGAATATTCAAGTTGTCTATCTGCATCATAGTCACTAAATTATTTATATATGGATCTATAGAACTCCAAATTAATATCCGATAATTTTCCCTGAATCTAGACTCATATATATTCTTACCATAAAAATTTCAGAATTTTTGGTTTAGCATATAAGTACAGTTTATTCTTTAAAGTTACTCCTGTTCTGCTGTCTGACAGTTCTGACCCCTCTTCACCAAAAATTAATTATCTCCTCATACAGGATTCAAATGATGTTCTTGTTTGTCTCTATTAAAAATATACTCATTCAAAATTTTATAAATATAAATTTAATCCCCTAATTATTTTTATTCAATTTTTTATGATTTTTCAAAGTCAGAACAGGGGAACCCGAATTCATTCTGACCTTGTCTCACAAAATTCATTATATCTCAAAATTTACAAATCCATTGCTAACATTATTTCTTCTATGAGAAACTATACTCAATAAGCTTTAATTCCATATTTTTTTATCTTCTAATTCGATTTCTACAATTTATGGTGATTTTTCAAAGTTAGTCTACTGCTGCTGTCCAAACTATTTTTGTGCAAGCTATTAATTACCATGTTATAACACCCTTATTTTCTTTTTCTACACCATTTCTCATCACTTTCTCTTATTTTATCTTCACTAACATATCAAAAACATAGGACCTTATGTAAGAAAACTCTACTATAACATTATTTCCATGCTCTGTCAATAATAACAAACTTAAAAACATATTGAAATCTTGATATACTTACCTTGTTCTATTGATACTAATCTTTAACTTGATTTTCTCTCTCCTCCAGCTTCTATTTTTTGAATCCAACTTGATATTCTAACTCCCCATGCTCTCCTTAACATTTTTGTCTCTTGGTAGCTATGGAAATTCATTTGATTTTTGGGTGAAAATGGTGAATTTTTGGTAAAAGTACCAAATTGTAAAGAAAGCAAAACTTTCTTTCTTCCTCCCTTTCTCTCACGTTAGTGCATGGGAAAATATGGATGAGAATTTCTCATCTTTCTTTCTTTATATACTAATAAAATAATAATAAAATATCTTATTAAAGTATTAATAAAATAATATTTATCTAATTAAATAATTATAAAATATCAAAATATCTCTAGCATCATTATTACTTTCTAGATTTCTCTCTCTTCCAATTGACCATTTTTCCCTTCATTATCTTTTAAAATTCCATCCTTGAGTCATCATTTAATTTGGTAAAATTACAATTTAGTCCCTCATAGTTCTTCATCTATTCAATTTGGTCCTAATTCATCCATTTTCCTTAGTTTCTAGATCATTCCACTCTTAAATTATTTACACTATTAGTCCTTCAACTTTTTCATATTTACACTTTAACCCCTCAAATTATGAATATTTACTCTTGTGCAATAAAACTTTTCTCACTTTTACAATTTAGTCCTTTCTTGAATTAATATATCATAATATACTTCTCAATATTGACATAACTCAAATTTCCCTTTTTGTCACTTTATTTCCTTATTTTACTATATCAAGGATAATATCTTACTGTAAAAATTTTCAGGGTATTACAACTCTTATGCCTGAAGGACAAATAATGCGATAACTAATCAATTACTTAACTTATGTCACGATTGAAAACTAACGGAGTTCCAAAACAATCATAATCTCTTACCCAAAAGCCAACAATAATCGCACCCTTGATTCTCAAGGGGTGTGTCAATCAACTTCGATCACCACCTACACAAAAATACCACATTTCTATATCAGACTCGCATTTGAAGCATAATAACATTATAATCGTACCACACTTACCACAACGACTAAGCAAAATAAAGATCAATGAAGCAACGCACACAGAAGCACATAAAATGATTGATCTGAAAGTTAGAGGAGATAGTCAGCATGAAGAGGGAAAGCTAGAAGATGGATCAACCAAGTGAAACAAACCGAAAGGCGAAGAAAAGAAATTGGGGCTTACCCAACAATATTCGGCCAGCACAAGAACACCAAAGTAGGAGACAATAACCTAACCCAATCGATCACACCACATTTGCCAACCGAAAGCAGAATAGAAGTAAGATGAGTATTCGGTCAAGGTACTAAAAATGAAAATGAAGGAAAAGAGATAAAGACAAGCAAAAAATAGAAGAAAAGAAAGTGCACTTGGTCAATGAGGAATCGTTGGAGAGATGGAGAGGATGAAAGGAGGATATTCGGCCAAAGAAACTTCACACGAAAGAGAGAACAAGAGCATAAGAGACTGGTGACCAAAACGTCAAAAGAGAACAATCTAAAAATGCCTAAAACGAACAATCAAAACAAAAAGGCAGTAATTCTCAATAAGGGAAAAATAGCCAAAAACCAAACAATAACCAACCCCCCAGCCTCTTGTTCAAAAATCGTAAATTGCCAAAAGTTAGAGTCCACATTCGGCACACTCACTACTACCCCATTCAAACTCATAATTTCACTCCCTCAATCGCTTCTAATACCTCTCAGCTTTATCCCTGTAACAACCTAATTTAGACCCTAATCAGAACGGTGGTTTCGGGACCATGAATCCGAGTTAGAAAAATACTTTAAAATTATTTTCTATGTTTACCATGTGTGAATTTATATATGTGAAACTTTTGTGTTTTAATTTTGTTGTTTGAGTGGCCGATTTAATAAAAGGGCTTAATTGCATAAAATGTAAAATTTGCATGCTAATTGTTAAAGTGCCTAATTGCTTTGTTCTTTTAATGTGGAGTACTTATAATGAAATTATACCATTGAAATTGGCATGGACACATTCGGTCACTAGTTAGTGGGTGGAAATAATATTATAATAATATTAAAGTTATAATATAAGTAATAATATGTATATATTATAACATAAATTAAAAAACAACCATGCATGTTCTTTATTATTGCTGAAACTAAAGAAAATAAGAAAGAAAAGAAAGCTTTAAGGGTTCGGCAACTTATTAAGCTCAATCAAGGTATGTAATTAGCTCGGTTTTTGATAATTTTTACGTTTTTGAGATCATTGTTAAGTTATCTACAAGACCCATGCTAGAATTTCTGATTTTGATGAATGTTTTAAGTTATGCCATTGATGAATATTTGTGTTTTGAGATGTTTGATGATGAGATATTAAAAATATGTTTTAGATTATCATGTTTTGTATTGGAGTTTTTAATGATTTTGAGTAATTAGGACTAAATTGTGAAAATAATAAATTGAGGGACTAAAATGTGAAATAAATGAAATAAATGAAACAAATGGACTAGTATGAGAATAAGGAATATTCGGCCTAACAATGTTGTTGTGAGATTTTGCATATTTTGTGTTTTATGCAATAGGGACTAAATTGTGAAAAATGTAAAATATCAAGGGTAAAATTGAAATTTGCCCATTTGTGTGTTTTTGGATGAATTTGGTTGAATATTTGATTTGATAAATTTAATTTATATTAATTTAGATCAAGAAAAGAGAAAATCGGATTTAGATTGGGAAAAAGTAAAGTTGTTGACTAGCCGATCCGTACCGGTTTTTCATAGTCCGAGGTAAGTCTTTAAGCAATTAAATATCATTTTTTTATAACTTAGTTTAATATGCTGTTTGCAATCTATTGATTCATAAAAGAGCTAGTCGAATGTGTTTGAGCATAGAAATATTATATTTGAGTTTAATTCGACAGAGTTATATCATTTAAAAGTTTGTATGATCTATATGGAATATATGGAGTTTTTGTTATATGAATTGTGTCCGAGACAGCATTATAATAGGGATATTCGGGCTTTCAGCCTAGCAAGCTTTATGCTGGTGAATGTAATTGGGCTTTATGCCTAGCAGGTTATTGCTGGTGAATAATATCAGACTTTGAGTCTAGCAGGCCTTGTGCCGGTGTGTGATTCAGGCTTATGCCTAGCAGGTTTTATACCGGTGATTTATTTTCAAGCCTATGCTTATAAGATTACGAGTTGATGTGGAAATTGATCAAGTAAATTGAGCTAAATGATCTTGTATTTATTCGGCCACATAGGTATGTACATATGTGATGTTATATTGAATCTTGAATATTTGACCATAAAGGTATGCACAAAAGTGATATTATATTTGAATTTGTATATTCAGCCATATGAGTAAGTACTTAGGTGATGTTAAATTTGATCTTGCATATTTGGCCATATAGGTATGCACATTTGTGATATTATCTTTGATTCTCTATAATCGACTAAATGAGTGATGTTGGCTTATAAAGTTGAGTTTGATTCACGAGTATATATATATATATTTGAATGTAAACATATTTGAGATAATGTTATTTTGAGAATGAAAAGTTGAATAACATTATGCTAAATGTGAATTGTTGGCATTCGGCCAAGGTAACCCTTTTGTGTAAAAGTATAAGTTAGAAATAAATAAAAGAGATGATATGATCGAGATAATGTACAACATCAATGTTTTAATTTGGTTTATTTTTAATGTTTGATTATTATTTTAAATGTTAAAATTGCTTATGACTTATTAAGCTAAGTTAGCTGACTCTGTGTGTGTCTTTGTTACTCTGTTTTATAGATTTTGTTGTAAGTTACGAGCTCGGGGATCGTCAGAAAAGTCATCCACGCTATCGCCAACCTTCGGTACTTTTAAAAGTCTATTTTCAAACTTATGGCATGTATAGGCTAATATGTATTTTGTTCGACCTTGAATATGTATAACTTTAGCCATGCGAAAATGGCTTAATTTTCATGATAGATTCGTTCATAATTGGATATGGTTTGAGCTTACTTTTAGTTGATGTGTTATAAATTATATGTGAATGAAGTATGTGATATATGTGGTATGTTTTAAAATGGTTAATTGATGTTAGTTGAAAGTGGATTGATGTAATGATCACTATATATATATAAATTTCATGATATAATTATTTGTTCGGTTTAGGTTTTTAGTTTGAGTAAAATATATTTGAATAATGAGTTTAGAAAATGTAATTTATAAGATGTTTATACATGTTTTCATATGTGAATATATATTTGTTAATGAAAATGTAATTATTCGAAAGGTATAGATTCTGTTGAATTTTGAGGTATGATTTGTAAATGCAATATGATAAATAAAGTATGTTTATTATTTAATTAGTTATATGCTTAATATAATTATGAGTATGACTTATATGAATAAGTGAATGTTTGGAATTTTGTTTTTGTTCAGTAACGCCTCGTGACCCTAGTCCGGCGATGGATACGTGTTAGGGGTGTTACATTTTATTGGTATCAGAGCTATGGTTTAGTCGATTCTAGGACTAATGTAGCGTGGGTGAGTTTAGCTATACATGCCATAATTTATACTGCGATAGTGTGATGACTTCTGACATTTGAAAATGTGCTTTCATATAGTAAATGGATCCCGATAGAGCTATAGCTGATGATGTCGAGAGTGTAGCGCCTACTCCCGTGCATGGGACAGTGCCAGTTGAATCTCGACCTGTCTCAAGTAGCCATGAGGGGGAAGCTAAGCAAGCTTTCTATCAAATAATGAACGATTGGTTTACTCAGTATATCCGGACTAATCCGACTGTACAACAACCTCCACCCCCGAATAATCCATCTTCGACCATACCTGTGATACCTCCAATGATTGATCTGATAAGACTTAACAGGCCTCCTGTAGATAAAATTAGAAAACACGGGGCCGAAGAGTTTAAGGCTAATGATGATGATGATGCTGAACGGGCCGAGTTGTGGCTCAATAATATTATCCGTGTGTTCGATGAGTTATCATGTACTCCAGATAAATGTTTAAAGTGTACCATATCTTTATTACGAGACACTGCATATCACTGGTGGAATACACTAGTATCGGTGGTCCCAAAAGAGATAGTGACTTGGCAATTCTTTCAAGTGGAGTTTTGTAAGAAATACATCAGCCAGAGATTTATTGACCAGAAACGCAAAGAATTTCTAGAATTGAAATAGGGTCGTATGACCGTAACCGAGTACGAGCGAAAATTTGTGAGACTTAGTCGATATGCTCGTGAATGTGTTTCAACTGAAACTATCATGTGCAAAAGATTCGAAGACGGTTTAAATGAGGACATTAAATTGCTGGTTGGTATACTTGAAATTAAAGAGTTCGTGGTACTTGTTGAACGAGCTTGCAAAGTCGAAGAGCTCGGGAAAGAGAAAAGAAAAGCTGATTTTGAAGCCAGAGATTCCCATAAAAGATCATCGAGCAAGACTTTTCAATCAGCATCGAAGAAGTTTAGAGATGATTCTAGTCGATTTAAAACTACTTTTGACTTTTCTAGACGAGATCGAGACCGACCTCCTGTGAGTTCACAAGCTACTTCGATTGCTAGTGTTGGCAATGATCGACAGAACAGATCCGACTATAAACATTGTGGTAAATGGCATTCTGGAAGCTGTAGATTGCATGATCGATCTTGTTTTAAATGTGGATAGATGGATCATTTTATCCGAGATTGTCTGAAGTTAGCCGAGCAAAACACTGTCCAAAATACGAGACCGAGTAACATGTCAGCACGAGGCAGACCACCCCGACATTCGGGTAATGTGAGTGGGAGTCAGAGAGGGACAAAAGATACAGCAGTTCGATCTGAGGCTCGTGCACCTGCCAGAGCATATGCCATACGAGCTCGCGAGGAGGCTTCTTCCCTAGATGTTATTACCGGTACTTTCACTCTTTATGATATTAGTGTTATTGCATTGATTGATCCTGGTTCGACTCATTCATATGTGTGTGAAACATTAGTATCTAGTAAGACTTTGCCTGTTGAGTTTACTGAGTTTGTAATTCGAGTATCAAACCCCCTGGGCCGGTGTGTTCTGGTTGAAAAAATGTGTAAGAATTACCCGTTGATGATTCGAGATTCATGCTTTCCGGCCGATTTGATGTTGTTACCATTTGACGAGTTCGATATAATTTTGGGTATGGATTGGCTAACTTTGCATGATGCTATTGTTAATTGCAAAAGAAAGACCATTGATTTGAGATGTCAGAACAATGAGATTATTCGGATTGAATCTAATGATCTAAGTGGTTTACCAATAGTAATATCTTCGATGCTAGCTCGAAAGTATGTGAGAAAAGGTTGTGAAGCTTACTTTGCTTATGTGCTTGATAGTAAAGTGACTGAAAAGAAGATTAAATCTGTACTAGTTGTGTGTGAGTACCCGGATGTGTTTCCTGAAGAATTACCTGGTTTGCCACCTATTCGAGAGGTAGAATTTGGTATTGAGTTAGTACCGGGGACGACTCCTATTTCGATAGCTCCGTATTGGATGGCACCTACAGAATTAAAAGAGTTGAAAGCGCAGTTGCAAGAGTTAACAGATAGAGGTTTTGCACGACCGAGTTTCTCTCCTTGGGGTGCGCCAGTTTTATTTGTGAAAAAGAAAGATGGAACTATGAGAATGTGTATTGATTATCGCCAATTGAATAAAGTGACTATAAAGAATAAATACCCGTTGCCACGGATTGACGATTTGTTCGATCAATTGAAAGGGGCTTAAGTGTTTTCAAAGATAGATTTGAGATCGGGTTATTATCAGTTGCGAGTCAGAGACTCTGATGTGCCAAAAACTGCTTTTCGAACGAGGTACGGACATTATGAGTTTCTAGTTATGCTGTTTGGACTTACTAATGCACCTGCAGTTTTTATGGATTTGATGAATCAGATATTTAGATAGTATTTAGATCAGTTTGTGGTTGTGTTTATTGATGATATACTGATTTACTCTCGTAATGAAACCGAACATGCTGAGCATTTGAGACATGTGTTACAGACTTTGCGAGAAAAACAGTTGTATGCAAAGTTTAGTAAATGCGAGTTCTGGTTACACGAAGTTAGCTTTCTGGGACATGTTGTTTCAGCATCAGGTATTCGGGTTGATTCGAGTAAGATTTCAGCTATACTCGATTGGAAACCTCCGAGAAACGTTTTTGAAGTCAGAAGTTTTCTGCGACTTGCTGGTTACTATAGACGGTTTGTGAAAGGTTTCTCTATGATTGCAACTCCGATGATGAAGCTGCTACAGAAAGATGTCAAATTTGAGTGGTCAGAGAAGTGCCAGAAAAGTTTTGATCAGTTGAAAGCTCTTTTAACCGAAGCTCCGGTGTTAGTTCAGCCAGAATCGGGTAAAGAATTTGTTATTTATAGTGATGCATCTTTAAATGGTTTGGGTTGTGTTTTAATGCAGGAAGGCAAAGTTATAGCTTATGCCTCGAGACAGTTAAAACCGCATGAAAAGAACTATCCGACATACGATCTAGAATTGGCAGCTATTGTGTTTGCATTGAAGATATGGTGCCATTATTTGTTCAGGGAGAAATGTCATGTTTATTCAGATCATAAAAGTTTAAAGTATTTGATGATTTAGAAAGATCTGAATTTAAGACAACGTCGATGGTTAGAATTACTAAAAGACTACGAACTTGTCATTGACTATCACCCGGGAAAGGCAAATGTTGTTTGCTGATGCTTTAAGCCGAAAATCATTGTTTGCTTTGCGTGCAATGAATGTGCATATGACTATGTCTGATGATGGTGCGATATTAGTTGAGTTAAAAGTCAGGCTGTTATTTATTCAGCAAATTTGTGATGCCCAGAAGGTTGATAATGATTTGATAGTGAAACGGGTTCAATGTGATGCAAATGTGGATTCAGAATTTCAAGTTGATGTTCATGATTGTTTGAGATTCAGGAACCGATTATGTGTTTCGAGAAATACAGAGTTGATTCAGATGATCTTGAATGAAGCTCACAACAGTCGATTATCTGTTCATCCAGGTAGTACGAAGATGTATAATGACCTGAAACAGCAATATTGGTGGCAAAGTATGAAACGAGACATTTCTGACTTTGTGTCAAAATGTTTAATCTGTCAGCAAGTAAAGGCCGAGCATCAGGTACCTTCTGGATTGCTACAGCCAATCATGATACCTAAATGGAAATGGGACAGAGTTACGATGGATTTTGTATCTGGGTTACCGATGACATCGAGCAAGAAAGATGCAATCTGGGTTATTGTGGATAGATTGACTAAATCGGCTCACTTTCTTCCGGTTCGTACAGATTATTCACTCGATAAACTTGCTGAGTTATATGTTTCTCAGATTGTGAGACTACACGGAGTACCTATTTCTATCGTATCGGATAGAGATCCGAGGTTTACATCACGATTTTAGAAGAAACTATAAGATGCACTAGGTACTAAACTGCATTTTAGCACTGCTTTTCATCCCCAAACAGATGGTCAGTCTGAGCGAATCATTCAGATACTTGAGGATATGTTGAGATGTTGCATTCTCGAATTTGAAGGTACGTGGGAACGATACCTACCTTTGATTGAATTTGCGTATAATAATAGCTTTCAATCGAGTATCAAAATGGCACCTTATGAGGCTTTGTACGGTCGTAAATGTTGTACACCATTGTACTGGACTGAACTCAGTGAAAATAAGGTACACGGGGTCGATTTGATCAGAAAAACTGAACAGAAAGTGAAAGTGATCCGTGAAAGTCTGAAAGCGGCATCAGATCGTCAGAAATCATATGCAGATTTAAAACGGAAAGATATAGAGTTTCAAATTGGAGATAAAGTTTTCTTGAAAGTCTCACCGTGGAAGAAAATACTTAGATTTGGTCGTAAAGGCAAATTGAGTCCGAGATTTATTGGGCCGTATGAGATTATCGAACGAATTGGGCCGGTTGCGTACAGATTGTTACTGCCACCTGAGTTAGAAAAGATCCATAATGTATTTCATGTTTCGATGCTTCGGAGATATAGATCCGACCCCTCGCATGTGATTAGTCCATTAGAGATTGAGAGTCAGGCGGATTGGACTTACGAGGAAGAACCAATTCGTATTCTAGCTCGTGAAATTAAAGAGTTGCGAAATAAGAAAATTCCGTTAGTTAAAGTATTGTGGATTAAACATGGAATTGAGGAAGCAACGTAAGAGCCAGAAAATGCAATGAAAGAACGTTATCCGAACCCATTCATTGGTAAAATTTTCGAGGACGAAAATCTTTAAGGGGAGGAGAGTTGTAACAGCCTAATTTAGACCCTAATCGGAACGGTGGTTTCGGGACCATGAATCCGAGTTAGAAAAATATTTTAAAATTATTTTCTATGTTTACCATGTGTGAATTTATATATGTGAAACTTTTGTGTTTTAATTTTATTGTTTGAGTGGTCGATTTAATAAAAGGGCTTAATTGCATAAAATGTAAAATTTGCATGCTAATTGTTAAAGTGCCTAATTGCTTTGTTCTTTTAATGTGGAGTACTTATAATGCAATTATACCATTGGAATTGGCATGGACACATTCGGTCACTAGTTAGTGGGTGGAAATAATATTATAATAATATTAAAGTTATAATATAAGTAATAATATGTATATATTATAACATAAATTAAAAAACAACCATGCATGTTCTTTATTATTGCCGAAACTAAAGAAAATAAGAAAGAAAAGAAAGCTTTAAGGGTTCGGCAACTTATTAAGCTCAATCAAGGTATGTAATTAACTCGGTTTTTGATAATTTTTACGTTTTTGAGATCGTTGTTAAGTTATCTACAAGACTCATGCTAGAATTTCTGATTTTGTAATGTTTTAAGTTATGCCATTGATGAATATTTGTGTTTTGAGATGTTTGATGATGAGATATTAAATATATGTTTTAGATTATCATGTTTTGTATTGGAGTTTTTAATGATTTTGAGTAATTAGGACTAAATGTGAAAATAATAAATTAAGGGACTAAAATGTGAAATAAATGAAATAAATGGACTAGTATGAGAATAAGGAATATTCGGCCTAACAATGTTGTTGTGAGATTTTGCATATTTTGTGTTTTATGCAATAGGGACTAAATTGTGAAAAATGTGAAATATCAGGGGTAAAATTGAAATTTGCCCATTTGTGTGTTTTTGGATGAATTTGGTTGAATATTTGATTTGATAAATTTAATTTATATTAATTTAGATCAAGAAAAGAGAAAATCGGATTTAAATCGGGGAAAAAGTAAAGTTGTTGACTAGCCGATCCGTACCGGTTTTTCATAGTCCGAGGTAAGTCTTTAAGCAATTAAATATCATTTTTTTATAACTTAGTTTAATATGCTTTTTGGAATCTATTGATTCATAAAAGAGCTAGTCGAATGTGTTTGAGCATAGAAATATTATATTTGAGTTTAATTCGACAGAGTTATATCATTTAAAAGTTTGTATGATCTATATGGAATATATGGAGTTTTTGTTATATGAATTGTGTCTAAGAAAGAATTATAATAGGGATATTCGGGCTTTCAGCCTAGCAAGCTTTATGCTGGTGAATGTAATCGGGCTTTATGCCTAGCAGGTTATTGCTGGTGAATAATATCCGACTTTGAGTCTAGCAGGCCTTGTGCCGGTGTGTGATTCAGGCTTATGCCTAGCAGGTTTTATACCGATGATTTATTTTCAAGCCTATGCTTATAAGATTACGAGTTGATGTGGAAATTGATCAAGTAAATTGAGCTAAATGATCTTGTATTTATTCGGCCACATAGGTATGTACATATGTGATGTTATATTGAATCTTGAATATTTGACCATAAAGGTATGCACAAAAGTGATATTATATTTGAATTTGTATATTCAGCCATATGAGTAAGTACTTAGGTGATGTTAAATTTGATCTTGCATATTTGGCCATATAGGTATGCACATTTGTGATATTATCTTTGATTCTCTATAATCGACTAAATGAGTGATGTTGGCTTATAAAGTTGAGTTTGATTCACGAGTATATATATATTTGAATGTAAACATATTTGAGATAATGTTATTTTGAGAATGAAAAGTTGAATAACATTATGCTAAATGTGAATTGTTGGCATTCAGCCAAGGTAACCCTTTTGTGTAAAAGTATAAGTTAGAAATAAATAAAAGAGATGATATGATCGAGATAATGTACAACATCAATGTTTTAATTTGGTTTATTTTTAATGTTTGATTATTATTTTAAATGTTAAAATTGCTTATGACTTATTAAGCTAAGTTAGCTTACTCTGTGTGTGTCTTTGTTACTCTGTTTTATAGATTTTGTTGTAAGTTACGAGCTTGGGGATCGTCAGAAAAGTCATCCACGCTATCGCCAACCTTCGGTACTTTTAAAAGTCTATTTTCAAACTTATGGCATGTATAGGCTAATATGTATTTTGTTCGACCTTGAATATGTATAACTTTAGCCATGCGAAAATGGCTTAATTTTCATGATAGATTCGTTCATAATTGGATATGGTTTGAGCTTACTTTTAGTTGATGTGTTATAAATTATATGTGAATGAAGTATGTGATATATGTGGTATGTTTTAAAATGGTTAATTGATGTTAGTTGAAAGTGGATTGATGTAATGATCACTATATATATATAAATTTCATGATATAATTATTTGTTCGGTTTAGGTTTTTATTTTGAGTAAAATATATTTGAATAATGAGTTTAGAAAATGTAATTTATAAGATGTTTATACATGTTTTCATATGTGAATATATATTTGTTAATGAAAATGTGATTATTCGAAAGGTATAGATTCGGTTGAATTTTGAGGTATGATTTGTAAATGCAATATGGTAAATAAAGTATGTTTATTATTTAATTAGTTATATGCTTAATATAATTATGAGTATGACTTATATGAATAAGTGAATGTTTGGAATTTTGTTTTTGTTCAGTAACGCCTCGTGACCCTAGTCCGGCGACGGATACGGGTTAGGGGTGTTACAATCCCACTGCCCCAAATCCCTACCAATCGAAACTTCCTCCACCCAATCCCCTAGAATTCGACCACACCCCTCACACTCCTCTAACACCTCAATTTTAGTCTTACTACAAAACCTTCCCAACGTCAGGAGTAAAAACCAAAATACCCTTTATGTGTTGTCAGGATTTGAACCTCAGATCCCCCTTAACACTCCACACGCCACTAACCCATAGACCAACACGCTTTTTATGACACTTCCTTCTAATATATATTTAAGAACCTCACTAACAAGAGACAAGGTTTATTCAAGCCAAAAATCAAAATTTTGTACAAGCCAAGGCTCGAAATCAGGACTTCTCTAACACTTCTTAGGACACTCAAACACTGAAGCACGCATGTATTTATGCAACACAACATACACAATAAACATCACAATTTTTGGAGCGTTACATTGCTTACCTTTAGGCGCTTGTGGTTTGATTTCATTTTCAACCTTACTTTTTTCGATCAAATGAAATCGTCTCTTATCCGGAAGGTAATGAAGGTGAAGCTTGACAATCAAGTCTTTAGACACATGAAAAGAAGAAGTAATACGAGAACAACTCACATATAGGTTAGTAAAAACATTCCTCACTTTCTCTTGACCACGATTTTTTTTTTGCAACTGTCTCTTTTAAAGACTTATTCTCACTTCTTATTTCATTTTCAACAATGTCACTCGTTTCTTGCACTCTTTCTTTTCTTTCTATAATATCTTTCTCCTTTTCAATTTTCTTTTCTTTCTCACATCCGTTTTCAATCTCAATCTCGTTATGCTTTCTCTCACTCTCTTCTTCTTTTTTAATTTTATTTCTTTCATTTCTTTTTTTCTTTTCTCAATTTCATTCCATATTCTCTCATTTTCTTTTAGTAGTATTTCTTGTCTCTTCTTTCTTTTTACTTTTTTCTCCCAACCTTTCATTACAAGATGGAGATAACACAAAAGAATCAGAATGATAGACTTTCCGTTAGAAAGAAGTGGAAGAATCTTCATATAAGTCATGATCATCTCTTCGTGAATAAGCCTCCATGGACTAGTACTTATACGAAACACGTTCACTTCTTTGTGAAAACTTCTCCGTAGGTGAATACTTTGAGGCACTTGAAGAAAAATTTCTACCTTCTCGTTGGTAGCCTTAAAAAGTTTCAAACTCGTGGTGTGCTTCATACTGACTCGACTTCTTTGATGAATAAGATTCTCGATATGACTCTCTTCGCACATAGTCATTGGATGTGTGTCTCCGTAATGATCTTGTTTTTGTCCTTTGATTTGGAGAAATTTGTTCCCATTGGGCTCTTGCTCGCTGGCCTCGCTTTTCGACACGAACCAATCTCTCTTGTAGGGGTTTTAGTTTTCTATCGAACAATCGGTCCATCTCTTTCATCAAATCTTGAAGTTCAAATTCTAAAAAATCTTCTCGAAACATGATTTATTGATGGAAAAAAAAGAGTTTAAAGATAAAAATGAGTACCTCACCAATACAAACCTCACGTTTCACTCGCAAAGAAAATAAAGATGGCACTCCACTTGTGTTTGCACTCAGGATTGGCTTTCAACACTCTAATGATTCACAACTCACTCTTGCTTTTTTTTTATCACGTTCGCCTCTCTATGTTCTCAATGGACTACTTAGACAAATCAGCAATCGTTGTTGAATTGGCTCGCAATTTTGATGTTCAATTTTGGGTAGGAAATGATGTTAGGACAAAAGGGCAGGCTAGAAAACAAAGATGGAAGGTTTAAGTGTGGCCAAATGATAGGTAATGAATGGATTAGGTCGAGCAGCAAATACACTTCCAAGCTATTTTTTTCCCCAGGAATTTGTATTCGCAAAAATTGATATTTCACACTTTGAACTTTAATGGATATTGATTTTTTTTGCTGAATTTTTTTTCAAATTACAATACCGTAATGCTAAAATCATCGATACTTACTCCAATTTCACCAGCTCTGATACCAAATGTGTAGTGGCCTAAATTTCAGGTTATCGGAACAGTAGTTTTGTAACCACAAATCTGATTTAAAGAGAAATTTCTTTTAATATTTTTGCATGAATATTGATATTATAGGAAAATCGTATAAAAATATCGATAGAAAAATTTTACCGATTTAGTAGTTAGTTTGAAAAAGAAATTATTGAAGAAATTGCGTAAAAACAAGGTATCGAGACCTCGATCTCGTAAAACTAAGTCAAAATTTTTTTTATAAATATTTATGAAATTTTAGTAATATGGTATTAAATTTTGTTAGAAAATTTTAATGTTTGGGTAGTCAATTAAATGAAAAGGATTAAATTGGAAAAGGTGTAAAAGTGGTTGGGATGATTAAATAGCTTAAGTGTTTAATGAGAAAGGATTTAAAAGGCAATTAGACCCAAAATTTATTTGGACTGGACGGCAAGGGCATGAAATCAGCAAGAAAATGGATGATTTAAGGGCAAAATTGGAATATTGCATAATTAACTAAATAAAATTAGGACTAGTATGGAAATATCTAGATTTCTTGTGATTTCTCTTCATTATCATCAGCCAAAATGCCATAGGAGGGGTTTTTTAAGCTGGTATTTCATAATTTTTGTACCATGTGAGTTAATCCTTGCATTTTTTTTATAATTTTTGTGTTTTTAAGACTTTTACAACTAGGTCCTACTATTAAATTCATTAGTTTTTGATTTCATGGATAAAATTGAAAGTCCCTATAGTTGAGTGCTATAAGTTTATGATGAAATAGCATAAAATTTAAGCTTTAATTTGTTTATGAGATGATTTTATTAGGTAATTTCAATAGAAATTGATTTTTAGGACCTAATTATAAAAATGTTTGGAATTAAAATCTAGTGCTGAAATTCTGATTCCCAAAGGTTAGAAAGTAGTTTGAAGTGATATAATTAAGTGTTAATTGAGAAAAATCAGCACCATTGAGAGGCTAATTGAGTAGGGATGAAATTATTATTTATTAAAAGCTTAGAGGAAAAATGGTAATAAACATCTTGCACTAAAACAGTTTTGGATAGCAGCAAGTAGGCTAATTTTGAAAAATCACCATAAATTGCGAAAATCGAATTAGAAGATGAACAAAATATGGAATTAAATCTTATTGAGTCTAGTTTCTCATAGAAAAAATGGTGTAAGCAATGAAATTGTAAATAATGAGATATAATAAATTTTGTGAGACAAGGTTAGAATAAATTTGAGTTCCCTTGTTCTGACTTTGGAAAATCATAAAAAATTGAAGAAAAATAATTAGGGGCTTAAATTTATATGTTTAGAATCCTAAATGAGTCTATTTTCAAGAGAAATAAACAAGAATATCATTCGAATCTTGTATGAGAAGATAATTAATTTTTAGTGAAGAAGGGTCAAAACTATCAGACAGCAAAACAGTGGTGAATTTAAAGAATAAACTGTACTTATTGGTTAAACCAAAAATTCTGAAAATTTTATGATAAGAAGATACATGTTTCTAGTTTCAGGGAAAATTAGCAGATCTTAATTTAGATTTCTGTAGCTTAAAATATAAATAATTTAGTGACTATGACTCAAGTAGATAGCTTTGAATGAACTATAAATAACAGTGGAATTGTAAAGAATGTTACATATGAAGATGAAATGTATTAAATTTATGATTAAATTTATTTACTTAGATCCAAAAAATTCAAATAGGAAGCTAGATCAAGGAAAAGAAAAAGTTCGGGATTAGTAGATTTTTGTATACGAACAAGTATCGAGGTAAGTTTCTTAAATGCTTGAAATGTATGTTATTGATGTGAATATGATTTGAATGTTCATTGTATGAAAATTGATGAAACATTGATATATTTGATAAAAAGGGTAAGAAATCTCGGTTGAATGAAAGGAAATTTTGATGGATCTCTGAAAAGGAATTGACGGTAAAAAGGATCTAGCCTAGACGGGTGATCCTTTCCTGATATAGCCTTCTCTAAGAATATGTGTAAAATGAATTTAGCCCAGACGGGTAATCCGAATTAGGGTCTGAATTTAGCCTGGACTGGTAATTCAGATCCAAACTCATTAGAGTAATTGTCATTACAGGGGATTTAGCCTAGATTGGTAATCCCAATAATACTCTATGAGTTTATATTACAGGGGATTTAGTCTGGACTGGTAATCCCGCTATAAGGATGAGGTTCGCGGGAGTGTGCTCTCTGAAATGGAAATGTCTGCACATGAATATGAATTGACGAGCCCGAAATTGTACACTAAAAGTGTACCTATGAAATCCATGGAAATTTCGAGAAATTCAACGGGATAAATATGGAAAAATAAAAAGGGAATGGAAATCATGGTATTGATGAGCTCATCAATCATGGTATCTATTATTGATACATAGAAATTATTGAATGTTGAGTTTGTGCATGTTAGGGTAATAATGCATTGAATGGATATTTGAATGTTTATTGCATTGTATTGAAAATATTAGGTAAGTATAATTCTTGTTACATGAGCTTACTAAGCACAAAGTGCTTACCCTATTTCTTTTTCCCCTCTTTTATAGTGTTAAGAGCTCGGAGGTCGGATTCGGTTGGAGACACATTACACTATCAACCTCAAGATTTCGGTATATAAAGAAACTCTATTTTGGAAAACAATGGCATGTATAAGCTATTAAAGTAAATGTTAATGTGAAATTATTGTAAGGTCAGCAATTAGTATTGCTAACAAATCTTAATTTTGGTATATGATGATGCTATCTTATAAATATGCATGAATCTATCTTGAAAATATGTTGAATTGGATTGGTTGATGTGGATTGGTCTCGATTTAAAATTGTAGGGAAGGTTAGATATCTATAAAGGGGTTATATTGAGTTAAAAAATTGAATTAATTCGTAAACTCCAGCAATGCCTCGTACCCTATTTCGGCAACGAATACGGGTAGGGGGTGCTACAAAATGATACAAACTCAGTTCGGTGATGATTTGAGTCGTATTAGTTGCCCAATCGAGAAATTGAGTAAGTTTGATTCGTTACAAGAAAGGCTGAAAATGGATAGAAGATAGGTTCAAACAAAGGTTCAAAGAGTTTGGAAGATGGATAGAGGAAATTTGGCTAAGGGAAAAGCTGAACCAACAATATAGAGATTGTCAACCCTAAACTTACAAGCACTTAAATGGATAATGAAAAGTAAAATTAGCAAATAAACATTGACCCGCTATCTAACGAGATAGGAACCAAACGTATAACGAACGCCACACTTTGCAGTGATAAGTTCAAAAAAACAAAAGAAGGATAAGATGCCACAAACCTAGCTTGATAAGTCAGATCAATCCCAAAAAGAACAAAGAGATTTGAACTCTCACAAGTTTCAAATATTTCATAAATTTGGCAAAAGTAGTTGTCGAAACCATTTTTTGAAAACGGGGTCGACTTTGATTTTGAAAACGAAAAAATGGGAGTCGCCACCAATTCTTTTTATGAGATGTGATCATATCACCTAGTAATTCAATCATTTTAACAAAATTTTAAATTTATTAAAACGATGATTTTTGGTCTACAAAATCCAGAAAACGAGTTCAGGAGTCGATTACGCATAAGGAAGGGTCAGCACCCTCAATACGCCCAAAAATCGGTACCTAGTTGATTACTTAATATCTTAGTATCGAAGATTGAGAACTTTGAAAAGATTTAAAATATGATCCTTTGTTGAAAAGTCATTTAAATGAAAATTTTTTGAGAAATAGCATATTTCACGTTAATCGAGGAAAAGAATTACGTCCCGTAAGTTAGGACACAATGTCTTAAAATCTCGAAAAGAGAATAAACCCCGAAAATTTTACTTATCTTGAAAGAAATTTGGCTATCTCGGTTTTAGAAAAAAGTCATATTCCATAAGTTAGAACATGACATTTTAAACCCTCGAGAATAAGCTTGTTTTTTTTTTAATTTTTAAAACTCATGTATTTTAATTTTAAAAGGATATTCAGTTATTTAGATTGAACGAGAAAAAATCGAAACTCAGTATGTTAGGGCACAATTTCTCGAATTTCCAAATACGAAAATTGCCTTTATTAAAAAACCTTTTTTATGCGTTGGCTAAAATTAATGTAACACGAATTATTTGTAAAAATATAAAAAGAAATCACGATGATAACACGCATAACAAAATAAATGCATTAAGCAACAGCGAGAAAGACAAGAATGAACGAATAAAATAAACAAGTTAATCGTAAAAAGAAAAATATTAAGTAAGCTAAGAAATTCAAATTTAAAAAAAAAAGACTAATAGTAATCGAGTAAATAAATAACTATCATGTAAAAGAGGGGTTTAAAAATAATAATATTAATAATAATGATAGTAATATTAATAATAATAACAACAAAATAATTTAAGGTTTAGAATTATAATAAAGGGTATAAATAAACAATAAAATAAAATAAAATAAAATAAATAAAAAGGTAAATAAATAGAAAACAAAAAGGTAAAAGGGTGAAAATAAATAAATTAAGGTGAAATTAGAGTGAATTTAAAAAATAGAAGTTGCAAATAACTAAAGATGTAAAATATAAAATGCAAAAGTATTAAAAATAAATAAATAAATAAATATGTATAATGAAATAAAAATAATGAGGATAAAATAAAATAATAAGAAGGAATAATCAATGAAATAACAAATAAATACTAGTGAAAGTTTAATTAAAAATTGAGATTAAGCACATAAATATATAAATAAAGAAACATTGAATGAAATGATTTAAAAATAATAATGATAATAAAAATAATAGTAATAATAATAATAATGAATATAAATAATAATAAAAGAAAATAATAATAAAAATAACTAATTTAATAATAAAGTAGCTAAATAATTAAAAAAATGGGGACTAAATTGAATTTAAAACAAAAATTCGGGGCAAATTTGAAATAAATAAAGAAGAAAAAGGACCACATTGAATGCGCAAAAAACAAGGAGGGACTAAAGGACAAAATATCTCCGCCCTCCAAAACGCAGCACTTTTCATGGGACCAAAATGAAATCAAAACAAAATTCCAGGGCAAAATTAGAAATAAAAGAAACTTAATTGCGAGAACCGAAAAAAAGCGGAAGGACTTGCAGTGCAATTATCCTCAAAATAAAAAACACGAGGATCCCCCTGGAGATTCGGGTCAACACGCGAATCTTGGCCTTAAAATGACGTCGTTTTGGCATTAAGAACGCCGACCAAAACGGCATCGTTTAGGGGGCTATAAAAGTTAGATTTTTTTTACAAAAATTTCATTCTTTCATTTCACTCAAAAAAAAACTAAAACTCCTAAAAAATTTTCTCAACTTGCCTCTGGCAGGATGTACACCGGTGACTACTCCGGCGCCGTTTATCGCCGTCGACCACAGCACACGGCAGCCAGAGATCCAAAAATAGTAATTTTCTTCTCTTTTTTTTATATTATTGATATACATATATATATATATATATAACAATTTTTTAAAAAAGAAGATATAAAAAATATAGGTATATGCATGTAATTTCGAAGAAGAAATATAAAGAAAAAAAATGAAAAAGATGATAACCTTCAATATTTGAATCAATCTCATCTGTTCTTTTTTTTATTCCAAAAACCCCTCCTCTTTATAAACTGATCGTTGTGGCCTTATAAAGCTCGTTTACAATAATTTTTTCACTACTAATTGCTACTGTTTATGCTGTCATCTACGTCTCTGTCTTGCTTTCTTTTTTTGTTCTTGTTTTGCAAGCCTAGGGAGTCAACGAGGCAGGGGTTTTAACATTTCTGTGCAAGATGACCACCTCGAGCGATGGGTGTGCTGCGAAGGCACTTGGGCAACGGTGCGGCGCAAAGGCTAAGGGCAAGGGCGAAGCCAGGGGAGCTGGCATGGGCCCTGGCCCCCCTAAAATGTAAATTTGCTCTTTTGGCCCTTAAAATTTTTTAAAAATTTTAAATTAGTAAATGTAAAATTGTACTTTGGCCCCTCTAAAATTATAAAAATTCGATTTAATCCTTTACAAATTATAAAGATATAAACTATAAAAAATTAAAATTTTATCCACCCCCAAATATTTATTCTGGCTTAGCCCCTGGCTAAGGGGCTAGGGTTTCTGTTACTAGTTTAGGTTATGGGCTGTAATTGGGCTTAGGGTTTTTTAATTTTTGGGTCTGATATTTTGTAATGGACTTTTAAATTTTTTTATTTTTGTTTTATTTTTCTAGTTTGGGCCCGAGCGAAATTTGGGTCTTACAGTAGTCTAACCAAAACAATGTTTTCTTACAAACTATTTATAGGCCTTATTATGACTATTCAAATCCAACATTCATATCAACTATTAACAAAATATTAAAATTCGGTTATAACTTTTAATGGGCAGCCAAAGAGTCATGTCTTTTCACTTGATTCATGTATAGCTGAAAAGTCATGCTTCTTCACTTGGTGAAGGCTTAATGGTCCATTAAATGTGCTGCTTGATGTCCATTCATTTTCCCCTTAACCAAACGCCTTAATGCTTGTATATTCATCTCTTAATTGGCACCATAAGTAGCTTTGAGTGCATGAAATTGACCAGACTTGAAGAGTCACTCTTGGTCCATTTAAAAAGTCAACATAATGAGCTTTGAGTGCTTCAATATCCACAAAAAACGTTCCAATATGCACTAGTAATTAAGTGACCAAATGCACACTCTTTTATGCCAAAATTGGATAGCCAATTGAATGTGACAGCGTTTGATTCTTCTTGGCAAACGAACAGCTCTTTTGTAGCTATGTGACCAGCCTTTTGGACTTTCCTACAACAATCACACAATCAATTTATTTAACAAAAATTAAACACACTATAACTTAAGCATTAAAAAAATAACAGCCAAATTAAATAACATACTTGTATAAACAAACTCAAACATATTTAACAACTAAGAAAACACTTGGTTTAATTAAGATGTAATTAACATGGGAGTTACTTAATGCATGACTTCATTAAAAGGTGCAAAGTTTAATTAACATGGAAGTTACATAATGCATGACTTTATTAAATGCAGGACACATAAAGCATGTCATAATTAAAAGATGTAGATCAATAATGCAAAACATTAATTAAAAACTCATATTATAATAACTAAAGTAACTAAAATAAATAAATCAAAGCCCTTATTCCAGAAACCAAATTAACAAACTGGAGTTAAAAGTTTTATTTTGCACTTGGGCCTCTCGAGTTTGGGCCAATCCCTATGTTGTCGGATTGTTTCAAAATATGATGCGGCCGGGATCGCATCAACGAGTCTCTATACTTTCCCTTATTTCTTATTTTTTTAATTGAAAAAGTACATAGATTAATTGTACAATTTAACCTAAAACTAAGATACTAAGAGAAGTCAATATGTCGTATCAACTTGATATTACACACGTAACTGGAATTAATGACGGCCCAGTAGTCGTAATAAATTAATAATATTAGTGATCAAATAATAATTTTTTTTATAATTTATTATCAAAATATAAATTTATGCAAACAAGAATAACGAATTTTGAAGTTTACCATATAAATTAACATGGATGAACATGGGATTGTTATTTGAATATTGGATTATACAATCAAACCCAGTTTTATTATCTCTCAAATTGTTAATAACATAATATATAATAATTAACAAAACGGTTAAAAGGTATAATGTATAATTTTTTTAATTTTTTATCAATATGACACTTATTCTTTTTTTAGTTAAATTTAGTCATTAATCTTTCTAGAAGTGTTAAATTATATTTCTTCAATAGAAATATTTACTAAAATATTAATTTTTTAATAAAGTTGACGTGGCAACTAACATACCAATTCACATGCCTTTTATGCTGATATAATATTATTTGTCTTATATATTACATCAAAAAATAATTTAAAATTTATTAAAAAATTAAAATTATAAAAATTTATAAATTAACATAAATTACACGTGTGAATTGTTAATATTAGCTTGTTTGTAAATCTCACAATTAATGGGAATAGATAGTAACCACCTCAACCCATCCATGCTTTGACCCTTAATTTGTTTGTATATTTTGGGAACTTTTTTAATTAAGTTTTCTTTTAGTTTGTAAATATTTTTTTTTAGTATTAGTGAAATTATGATTCATTGTTGGTACGCGAGGACCTTGTAAATTTAGTGTGTTTTCTCATTTATTTTTTTATTTACATCTATTAGTTTTTTATCACAATTAATTATTCAATAGTAATTTATTGGGTTAATCTATTGCGTTTTGGGTAGTTTCAATTTGGTATTTGTGTTCTCAATTTGATTTTGGTGTTCAATATTGAAGCTACATTTATTTGTAAGGGATATTACTCAGTATCATTGATATGAATTACCATACAAATTGCTATATTTAAAATTTAACATTTTAATTAGTATTTTAATTAAAAATAAATAAAAAAATTAATGATCCAATTTAACTCTTTTTATAAAATTAAAGATCAAAATTATCTATAAATAAATAAAACATTAAAATCTAAATTTAATATGCATTGCTAAAACCATAAATCAATTAAAATGCAATAAAATAACAGCGTATATATTATATATAAAATGTAAAGGATGGGGTACTTCTTATCCTTTCCTTTGCGTGTTTACACAAAAAGATACATACTCCTCTTTTCTTTTTCTTTTTTTTTTTATCTCTTTTATTTATTTATTGTAGTACAATCATAAATAATTATAAGATAATATTTTCGAGTGATTTTAAATAAAATTCATTTTTTTGTGAAATGTAAAGTAAGAATCGAATATAATTTATATATATTTGAACATTAATTTTATTATAGATTCTTATTATATCTATTTATTTTTATACAATATTTAAATCTATTTATAGCTCTTCTCAACCCTAAAATAAAAAATAATACATTTCAACACACTTGAACTTATATTTTCTTGCACTGGTAACAATACCAATATCAATCGAGTTAAATCTCAATCAACAAATATAATTTATATTAGGAGTTAATAAAAAAACATGTGATTTACATAATTTATATAATGCGAAAATAATTCAAAACACTTACGACTCCAAAACTTTAATATTGCCTACACGGCTAACACGAAATTAGTAATCGCTATTATTTTTTGATTTGGCAGCCGATCCAAAAATTTATTTTATTATTCAAAAATTCAAATTATTTAGATTGCACCCACCCTTATTCATGAAAGTTCTACCAAAGTGCATGAGACAAGTCTATTTTGGAACTACGTTAACTAAGTATCAATTCCGCAATCCAAAAATTTTCAATAAGAAATAAAATTTTCCAAGAAAAATGCTAAGGGGCTTATTGATTTTGAAAGAAAAAGTTTGTCGAGTGTTTTCGTAAGTTCTCTTTTTATGGAGATCAATTATTTTATTTATAAGACATGGTCCCTTAATTTAACATACTAGGATTAGATAGGTCCTCATGCATATTAACATTTATCCTATTTTAGGGTAACACGTGTTTCTTGGATATGGATTCACTTACATGATGATACAAGTAGATACAGACGAATTGTATGGTTTAGCTAAAAAGAGTCGGATTGATCTTAATTGGATAGCGGATCCATTACGGCAAACACTATAACAAAGTTCAAAGAAAAACAAGTTAGAAAGAAAAGAAAGCTATGTAGAAACTATATATTATGTTCGAATTAAGTGACACGGATTCTTATTTAAATAAAATACGATGGAAAATAAAATAAAAATAAAATCCATATAGAACTAGACTTCTTTTATTTTATTTTAGAATAAGGTTTTTTAAACCTTATTAAACTCCATCTATTTTATATTGATTAGGATAAGGTGTTTCAATCCTACTAGAATATGGCTTTACAAGCCTATAAATAGACATAGTCTATTCCTCTTGTATTGATTCAAATTTTTGACATAGTGAATTTTCTTCTCCTCTGCCCGTGGTTTTTTCCCGAAAGGGTTTCCACGTAAAATTTGTGTGTTCTTTATTTTATTTTTTTATGTTATTTTATTTTTCACAAATTGGTATCCGAGCTTTTGGGTTGTTCATCTCAATCACAGTAATGGCGTCTTTGAAGTATGAAATTCCGCTGTTGGATCGTAACACCAGATTTGTATTGTGGCAGATTAAGATGCAAGCAGTTCTTGCGCAGATGGATCTGGAGGATGCCCTGCTAGGGATAGATAAGATGCCTTCGACATTAACAGATGAAGAAAAGAAGCGTAAGGATCGAAAGGCGTTAACACAATTACATCTGCATTTGTCCAACGAAATTTTGCAGGATGTGATGAAAGAGAAGACTGTCACTGCATTATGGAAGAGTCTAGAACAAATATGTATGTCGAAAACTCTAACAAGCAAGTTGCATATGAAGCAGCATCTTTATGTTCATCGTTTGGAGGAAGGTGCGTCTGTACACGAACACTTAACAGTGTTTAAAGAAATTCTCTCAAACTTAGAGGCCATGGAGGTTCAGTATGATAAGGAAGATCTAGGGTTGATTCTACTTTGTTCGTTGCCCCTGTCTTATTCAACCTTTAGAGACACGATTTTATATAGCCGCGAGTCTCTTACAGTTGATAAGGTTTATGATTCTTTAACCTCATATGATAAGATAAAACATCTTATGGTTAAACCCGACTCTTAGGAAGAGGGTCTCATTGTTCGTGGAAGACAAGATCGGAATGCTGATGATGATCGTAGTAGGACACAGGAACAGAATCCTCATGGTAAATCTAAGGGTAGATCGAAGTCTTCAAACATAGGTAAAACTTGTAACTTCTGCAAGAAGAAAGGGAACATTAAATCTGAGTGCTATAAGCTACAAAATAAGATTAAAAGGGAGGCTGCAAATCAAAAGGGAAAACAACCAAAAAATCCCGGTGAAGTTGATGTTGTAAAAGACTACAGCGATGGTGAACTGTATGTTAATGTCCAAATCAGGATTGGTTTACAACTTACGAAACTGTATCTGAAGGTGTTATTTTGATGGGAAATAATGCTTCGTGTAAAACCGCATGTGTTGGAACAATTAAAGTTAAGATGTTTGATGGAGTTGTCAAAACACTTAGTGACGTACGGCATGTTCCAGAATTGAAAAGAAATTTAATTTCGTTGAGTACTCTTGATTCAAAAGAGTACAGATACATAGCTGAAAGTGGGGTTTTAAAGATTTCCAAAGGGTCCCTTGTTGTGATAAAAGGGTAGAGAAAGATTGCTAAGTTATATGTTTTGCAGGGTTCTACTGTTACTGATGATGCATCTGTCGCTTCCTTTTCCTTGTCAAATGACGATATTACTAAACTTTGGCATATACGCCTAGGGCATATGAGTGAGAATGGCATGACAGAATTGAGCAAAAGAGGACTTCTTGATGGGCAAGGAATTTGCAAACTGAATTTCTGTGAGCACTGTATTTTTGGGAAGCAAAAGAGAGTTCGATTCACTAGAGGAATCCATAACACGAAGGGAACGTTGGAGTATATTCATTCTGATCTATGGGGGTCATCCAGAGTGCCTTCGAGAGGTGGAGCTAATTATATGCTAACCTTTATTAATGATTTTTCTAGAAAAGTTTGGGCGTTCTTCCTGAAGCAGAAAAGCGATGTGTTTTCCGCATTTAAGTATTGAAAAATTATTATTGAAAAATAGACGGGAAAACAGATAAAATACCTCCGCGTAGATAATGGCTTAGAGTTCTGTTCTGATGAGTTTAATAGATTGTGCAAGTCAGAAGGGATCATGAGACACTTGACAGTTAGTCATACTCCACAACAAAACGGCGTTGCAGAACGAATAAACAGGACGATCATGGAGAAGGTTCGATGTATGTTGTCAAATACCAATTTACCGAAGTCATTTTGGGCAGAAGCAGCCTCTACTGCATGTTTTTTGATTAATCGATCTCCATCTATTGCCATTGAGAAAAAAACTCCACAAGAGGTATGGTCTGGTAATCCTGCTAATTATTCTGATTTAAAGATTTTTGGGTGTCCTGCGTATGCTCATGTTGATAATGGAAAATTGGAACTGAGATCCATTAAATTCATTTTTCTTGGTTATAAAGCTAGTGTAAAAGGGTATAAGTTATGGTGTCCTGAAAATAGAAAAGTTGTGATTAGCAGAGATGTTGTTTTTTGATGAAACTACTATGCTACCTAACTTATCTCTTAAAGACTCTTCCAATAAAGAAAATTAAAAGCAGGTGGAGCATCAGATTAATACAGAGTCAACTCTTCAAGCCAGAACAAAAATTGAGAATAGAGTTACTTCTTCACCACAATACTCTATCGCCAAAAACAGAACTAGAAGAGAAATTAAACCTCTAAAAAAGTATGCCGAGGCTGATCTAGTTGCTTATGCTTTAAATGTGGTTGAAGATATAGATGCGAATTAAGAGCCATCTAATTATTCTGAGGCGGTTAGCTGTGAAGACTTAGAAAAGTGGATGTTTGCTATGCAAGAAGAGATGGAATCACTCCACAAAAACAGAACATGAGACCTTGTGAAACTTCCTAAAGGTAAAAAGGTTGTTCGTTGTAAATGGGTGTTTAAAAATAAAGAAGGGACTCCGGGAGTTGAAGAACCCAGATATAAAGCAAGGCTTGTTGCAAAGGGTTATAGTCAAATTCCAGGAGTGAACTTCACAGATGTGTTCTCTCCAGTTGTTAAGCATAGTTCGATTCGAGCTTTGCTTGGTATTGTGGCCATGCATGATTTGGAGCTTGAGCAGTTAGATGTAAAAACTATTTTTCTGCATGGAGAATTTGAGGAGGATATTTACATGCAACAACCAGAGGGTTTTATAGTCTCAGAAAAAGAGTAATATGTTTGCTTGCTGAGAAAGTCCCTTTACGGTTTGAAACAGTCACCAAGACAGTGGTACAAGAGATTTGATTCCTTTATGACTTCTCATGAT
The DNA here is from genome assembly GCF_007990345.1 of Gossypium hirsutum. Lineage (NCBI taxonomy): Eukaryota > Viridiplantae > Streptophyta > Magnoliopsida > Malvales > Malvaceae > Gossypium > Gossypium hirsutum. The sequence continues at coordinate 100,000,771 of NC_053435.1, read as the reverse complement.
TTCAAAAGAAGTAGTTTAGACAGTTGTGTTTACTTTAAGAAAAACAGTGATGGTTCTTTTGTGTATCTACTTCTTTATGTTGATGACATGTTGATAGCAGCAAAAGATAAAGGAGAGATAAGAAAGGTCAGAGCCCAACTATGTGAAGAATTTGAGATGAAAGATTTAGGACCAGCAAAGAAGATACTTGGTATGGAGATTCCCAGAGATAGAAAAGCAAGTAAATTGTACCTAAGTCAGAAGGGGTGCATTGAGAAAGTTCTTTGCAGGTTCAATATGCAGAGTGCTAAGCCTATTATTACTCCTTTAGTAGCCCATTCAGACTTTCGTCGGCTTTGTCTCCACAATCAGATGATGAGATTGAGTACATGTCACATGTTCCATACTCTAGTGCAGTGGGATCTCTCATGTATGCTATGGTTTGTTCACGTCCAGATTTATCATATGCAGTCAATGCAGTTAGTAGATACATAAAAAATCTCGGTAAAGAATATTGGAAAGCAGTTCAGTGGATTTTAAGATACTTACGAGACACTACTGATTTTTTCTTATAGTTTGGAAGAACTAAAGATGGAGCAGTCATAGGGTATGTTGATGCTGATTTTGCTAGAGACCTTGATAGAAGAAGATCTCTCACAGGTTACGTCTTTACAATCGGAGGTTGTGCAATTAGTTGGAAAGCCACTTTGCAAACTAAAGTCGCTTTGTCTACCACTGAAGCTGAGTACATGGCGATTACTGAGGCTTGTAAAGAAGCTATTTGGGTGAAGGGACTCTTTAGTGAACTCAATGAAGACCTTCAAATCATCAGCATAGTATTCTGTGACAATCAGAGTGCCATCTTTCTTACAAAAGATCAAATGTTTCATGAGAGAACAAAACACATTGATGTTCGGTATTTGTTCGTGATATTATTGCTCGTGGTGATATTGTTGTGAGCAAAATTAGTACTCATGAAAATCCTGCAGATATGATGACTAAGTCACTTCCTATAACCAAGTTTGAGCATTGCTTAGACTTGATTGGTGTTCATTGTTGAAGTTAAATCCTTAAGGGGTTTTATGGAAAAGGTGGAGAACTTATTCATTAAAAGTTCGCGATGAAGAACTTGTTCATTGAGAATTTGTGTCAAGGTGGAGATTGTTAGAATTAAGTGACTCGAATTCTTATTTAAATAAAACACGATGGAAAATAAAATAAAAGTAAAATCCATATAGAACTAGACTTCTTTTATTTTATTTTATTTTATTTTAGAATAAGGTTTTTTAAACCTTATTAAACTCCATCTATTTTATATTGATTAGGATAAGATGTTTCACTCCTACTAGAATATGGCTTTACAAGCCTATAAATAGATATAGTCTATTCCTCTTGTATTGATTCAAATTTTTGACATAGTGAATTTTCTTCTCCTTTGCCTGTGGTTTTTCCCCGAAAGGGTTTCCACGTAAAATTTGTGTGTTCTTTATTTTATTTTTTTATTTTATTTTATTTTTCACATATTAAAATACTATATGAATTATGTTATGAGAACATAAATAATGGAAATTATTTTTTGTGTCTTGTAAATTTCATAAATTTTATCATTCTTTAACTCTACTTTTAAATATTTAAATTCACGTTTAATAGAAATTATTTAGAAAGGAAAAGAAAAAGAGGTGCAAATTAAGAGGAAATCATGATCGGGTGGGTATTTTAGACACACTGAGTTATTTGGGTGGAGAAATTATAGGCAGATTCCATTCTTTTTTTTCCGAATATTGCTAGTTATATTGAATAAAATTCAGCCTATGTTTGCTCAATCGCCAACTATAGACAAGGACCTTTCCATTTTTTTCTCCTCAATTACCTTTTTATTTTAAATCCCAAATTTAATTCAATCGATTTTGTAAATTTACATACTCTTTTTAAAGATTGACCATCCGAGAAAATTATCCCATCTTCAATTTCCAAAATTCTGGCTGGATTTAAATCTTTGTTTAAAAATCACATTTATGTTTTATTTATGAATAATATTCCTTAGATTGTTTAAATATTTGAAGCATAATAAAAAGAGTGATTGAATTTCAATAAAAGCCAAAAAAAAAAATTGAGATAAGATAAGATAGGGTTGGGTACGTAAAGGAAAACCCTTGTAGTTAGGAAGGATAGAATATGCATATAATTATGGTTGGATCTAATTATTTTGCAGAAGCAGATATAAAAAAAGGTAATGGAGATTCATGGGATGGCCTTACAGTCTTAATAGGAAAACCCATCACTTGAGCCTTTTTTAGAAGAAAAGAGTGTTGGCACAACTCTGGGCATGGACAAATTGAATTAAAGCTTCAAGGCAATGCATGTGCTGATAACATCATCGTAGCCACCATGCATGCATGGTTGTTACCAATCTCTTTCTATTACCAAAATACACATCCAATCATTTATGTTTCTTTTTCCTTTAAAAAAGAATATTTAATAAATTTACAAGTCGGTTTAGTTTCAAAAATATCACATCCATACTTGATTTTGACCTAACTCAATCTTAAGCTCATCTCTTCTTTTTTCCTTTTTTCTTTTTTTAAATATTTGAAATTTTATAATTTAGTAAAAATAATTTATTTATTATTTAAATTAAATTCCGCCTCGTAAGCCAGCCACTCACATGATATTCAATATTTGTTAAAATATATCTTTTTAATTACAACTTAATTTAATTTTTAAAAATAAAATTTATAATTTTCCAATAATACTATTAGAAGAAATCAGCTGCTTAATTCTAAAAAGGTAAAAACTTTTTTAATACATCAAAATCAAATAAAAGAAATGCAGTACAGCTTTTCAACAAAGGAACCCACGTTCTTAAGTTTAAGAGAAAATCACTTTAATCATCAAAATTGTCAGTTTTGAGGATTTGGTGTTTACTTAAATTATTTGGATACTTTGTCTATTAATTCAGTCTTTTCCTTTATTATCTTTTATTACAAATGTAATATTTCCTACAAGAAATCATGATTACGTTACAGAGTTAAACAAGTAAAGGAGGACAACCATTGCCCATCAATCTCCATAAATAGCTTCATTATTGCTTACCAGATACAACCAATTTAATTGAACGCCTGAGTTCAGTTATTGTTGTTTCTGAATGTTTAGTGTATTAAATAAATTTCCTGTTTATAGTAAAAAAAAACACACACACACACACAACTTTTTCTTATAAAATGTGAAATCTAATATATAAATATAAAATAAAATTCAGCCAACATAATAGATAAAAAAATAAAAAAGAATTAAATAAAATCTATACATCTTTTTATTTTTTTATATAATAATAAATTTTGAAAATATATATATATATCATATTTTTACTTTTTTTAACTTTACCGTTTCAACCGAAATCATATTTAATTTTTACAATATTATAAATGGGATGTAATTTAATTAAAATAAATCTGACTATTAAAATTTCAAAAATTCGTCATTACTATTGAGGAAAACATGTTATTTCTTTTATACAGAAAAGAAACAATATCCATAAATATATACCATCACACAGAAAGAGGAAATGAGTAGTTCGTTATTTACTTATATTTTTTTTATATTTTTATTGGTTTTTTAAATTTAAATTTTATATTTATTATGAATTATTTTACATGCTTAAAAAATTAAATTACATTTTATTAAATTTTAATTGATTTAATTTTTTAATAATTTATCAGACAAGTTTATTGTTATATCAAGGCATTGCACCATCATTGGTACATTCCCAAAAGGTGTAACTCAAAGTTTGGCCTAAGTATTATTTGTTATAGGTTTTGGTCCAACTTTTTAATTTTATTTATATAATGGTAAACTATTGTGATAGCCACTCAATTATTAGTTTTTTTTTTGTTATCCAATTATAAAAGGTAACAAAATTATCATTTAACTATTCGACTTTTTCTTCTTCTTTTTTGTCACTAGTCGTTATATAACTAATAGAAATATAATATGATAACTTTTAAAATTAGCATAATAAGAATTTTAACCCTTAAAATTTATGCATTGCATCAATTTAGTATTGATTCTAAAGAATTTAACCTTCAACATTTGCACATGTGTAACTTGGTCCTTGTATAGTTTTGCTAATCTTTGTGACCCTTTCACCTAAAAAGCTCAAAAAATTAAATTTATCAATTTAATTTTATTGAAAAAATACAAAAAAATAGAAACACTCAAAAACCTAGTATCATAATTTTCACATTTTCCATTCTTTTCTCTTGATAGTCCAATTCTTCACTGTTGGATCGAGAATTGACAACTGAGATAACTCGATCTTTGCTGGTTCACTATTCACCAATTTCATAAGATTCACACTTGAATTGCTCGATGTCGATTCAATTGAGTTGCTCTTGTTATTTTCATCATTATTATTATCATTTCCAAAGAACACAGAAAGTCTCATCACTCGTTGAATTAATCCACAATTAAAAAGAAAATGAAAGTGTCTTTGAAATCAACTTTGGAAACTAGAGTTGCAATAAGCTCAATAGGGTCCAAGGAGTGGAAAGTTGATTGACCGGGGACCTTAGATTTTGAATAGAACCATTAATGATTTTGTGTTATCGATTGCTGGAGTCGATATCAAATGATAGATTTTGTTTGTAAATAGGAGCGATTATAGTGCTGCCACTTCGTCCTTTGGCGACGTCCCTATGTTTGACTGCATGGAAAAATGAAGAACAAATAAAAGAAATGACATTTTTTATAAAAAAAAATACTCAATTCAATTATTTGAAAATAAAAAGCACACATTTTGTTAATTCAATCCAATTTTAAGTCAATGGTGATTAGCTCAAGTTAACAAAAAATGAGTTAATTGTCATTGAAAGATATTAAGTTGTCTGACTATTTGAAGTATAAGGAAAGTAATGTATTTGGGGATTATCTAGTTTATCAATAAAGAGATTTAAAGAAAAACAATTATTTTTATTTCTGATTTACACATTGTATATTGAAATATATTTTCATAAAATAAGGTAAAGTATAATGATGAAGGCTATTTTTTTTTTAAAATAAGACTAAACTGATGCAACTATTATATCAATTTTAGAAGTTGTCATGTCATTTTTCTATTAATCATTTAATGACTAGCAACAAAAAAAATTTTGAATAGTTAGATAACCAACAAAAAAAAACTTACAAATAGCTAGGTGATTATGAGTCCCTTTAAGCAATGACAATTTTAAGTAATGAAAACACGGCGCATATTACCAACGGTGGACACTATGATTTCAAAAAAAAAAAAACACGAGACATGTTCTTTTATTAAATATATACAAACTCTTTTATCAAATATGTATAAATTTTAAAGATAAAAAGTATAAATCCATATATAAATATAATCTAATATATATAATTTATAAAATTGGTAGAATTCTTTTTAAAAATATTATTAAATTAGTTTTCTTTCTGTTAGGATCGACCCGATTAAGCAACGAATAAGAAAAAATAGCGAAATAAATTGAGAAATTGAACACACAAATTTAACGTGGAAAAACCCCTCTAAAGAGGATAAAAAACCACGGGTAAAAATAATTTTACTATAATGGCAAAAGAACGAAGAGTACAAAAAATGGAGATAAAGATTAAACCCCGAAAACCCGAAAACAAAGAACTCTCAAAACGTAAACACAAAATTTTCTAAATGTGTTATGAGTTCTAATATCTAATAGGTGTCATATTTTTAATGTTGTAAAAGAACCTATTTATAGGCTAAATTCATAGGTCAAATAATAATAAAATAATCTAAACTAATCAGTGTTTGATTGAAACAAGTAAACAGAGTTTAACTGAAATATTATTTTTCAAATTTAACTGAAAATAGGAGTCGTATTTAACACTTTTATTAAATTATTTTAAATTAAAAATTATTTTTAATCTCTCTCACCTCATTTAATAATCTAGAAAAATTAAAAATTTCAAAAATAATTAAAATAACAATCCAAAATTTTAGATTAATAACCCATCCCATAGCCACACCCATCTGCCCAATACCGTTGCACGACGATCATCCTACTTGCCCAATCGTTGTGTGTTGCTCCAACACAGCCTAGGTTTGCTTTGCGCAACTCCAGTCATTTGCGTGACGCACAGCCTCAAGCTGCCACTTCACCATTCGCGCCTCTCGCACAACAGACAGTCGAAGATACCTTGGATCCGTTGTCTAAAGTCTAAACCATGTGGAATCCGCTATGCTCAGCCGCGTGATTTTGATGCAACCACTGACCTGCAAGTGTCCCTTTGAATCCAACCAACAGCCCCATGATTTTTTTAAATGCATATTTTTAGATTATCTATACTTCTATTTAAACCTCCTATTCATTCAAGTAATATCACAAATTAATCGGATATTAATTCGATTAAAAAATAATTAATTAGTTATTTCTATTAAATGATTATTAATTTTAATTTAATACTTTTTTTAATTTAATATATTTACTTATTCAAAATTTTTTCATAAATTAAAATATTTTATTTTAATTATGTACATATTACATATATGTTGTTGTTATTATTATTATTAGTTTTAAACATTACATTTTATTATTTATTGAATATTATTTTTTAACGCATGTCTGTATTTTAAATATATGATTTCTACACGTATACGCATATAATAATATTTTTAGTATTTCACAATTAAGGGTGTAGTACTATTTGTAGTAGGGTTCCTTATATATCATATTAAAAATTGAAATATGATTAAAGAGAATTATATGTTTGACAAAAAAAAAAGTCATGTGGTGGTGGATATTCACTAATTGAAATTCTCAATATTTTAAAAATAAAAAAGTTTAATTATCAAAATTGAGTATACTTTGAATTAAGTTAAATATGTATAATTTAATTATTATATTTTACAAAAATTAAAATATTAAATTCAATTTATATGCGCCAACTAAACAAAGATTAATCGATAATAAATTGATTAACTTCTCAGTCCTCGTAAAAATAAAAAAATAAATTCTGAAAAAATAAACTTCAATTATTTTTACAAATTAAAGAGGTATTAATTTGATGGAGTTTATAAATGAAATGAATTTTAAGTTGAAAAAAGTAATGGTTTGAATCCTCGATTTGGTAGCTAGAAATAACGGAAAGAGTGTATGTTGGAAGGAAATAGAAGTTTCCCTAGGAGCCATTGCTCATCGGAAATTGAAGTGGTATTTCCAACAAATTAGACTTCAACCAATGCAATTCCAATTTTTTGATTGAAATAATTTGTTGCAAAAAGTGCCAAATAATAATGATATTCTACTATATTTTATTTTAATATTAATTTTATTATAAGTTATTATCAAATCTATTTTTTTATACAATATGTTTAGAACTATACATAATTTCTCCCCAACTCTTAAATAGAAAGATAATGCATTTCTGTACACTTGAACCCACATCCCCCTTCACTAATAATAATATCAATGCCAATCGAATCAAGATTCAATCAACCATCTTTTTTAATAATTAATCGAATTTTATTTTATTTTTAAATTACCATTATAGTCACAATTTTTGTTGAAAAGGAGAAACTATAGTCACAATCACGCGTATATACTTACAATTATGATTAATTAGTATAATATACAAATTAAATTATAATTGCAATAATCTATAATTATTTAGTGATATGTAAGATATTTTAAACTTCTCAAAAGTGTAAAAGAAGAATTTATGTTGGAATTTTTGGAAGGATATGTTGTCAAGAAAAACATCTATGATTCTTGAATATGAAGAATATTTAAAAATTTTATTATAATCATTATATTCATAAAACTATGACTATTATTAGAAATAGTAATTACAATGGATCAATAAATGATTCATAATCAGAATATATCTGTAAGAGTTAAGAATCTACAAGTGGTTTATATAAGAAAAATCTCAAACTTGATATTTCAATATTCCCAACCTCAACTTTACCATTAAGTTAAGGTCACATTACTTTTTTTGTTAATATATTTACTCATTTTTTATTAATTTAATACATTAAGCTAAATTTGGTGAGTGTTTTTAAAACATATATTAGTAAAATCACCTATATTATTAAGTTTTCAATTGAATTGATGTTACGAGTTAATCAATTATCAATTCACTTATAAAAAAATTTAATGTCATTATTTTTTAAAAAGTAACGAATATTATTATGAAAATGTACTTGCTTCTATTCTTTTATCTTTTCAGATAAAATCTTTAAAAGAATAATTTAAACAATAAATAAATATACAAAAAATCCACAAGACCAAAATTTTTTAAATGTCAACTTTATTATTTCAACCAAAACTTTACTAGTTTTTGTATATATATTTTTTATAAATACATATTTTAAAAAAAAACTTGACTCATATAATAAGTGTTCCATAGTCTAGTTTTGATAAAAATTGGTTGAGATTAAGTTAAAAAGTACATGTAAATTTTGGTCCAATTTGTAATATTATATATGAAATTTTATTTTGTATAATTTTAATACGAGAATGTTAGTTTGATTAAAATTTCAAAAATAATTGATACTTTATATAACATCATTTTATGTTTACATATTGCATATAAAAATAATTATATTTGACTAATAACAAAATAAATTGATATATATTTTAAAATGTATGTAATTGAATCAAAATAAAAAATATATATACACCTATTTAAAATAAAATCAAAATTTCATACGTATTATTATACCAAATCAAAATTCATATATAAAATTAAATATCTAAACTTAAAATTTATATAAACTTTTAATATTTATCCCATAGTTTAATATATCTCCCTTAAAAGTTTGATCCAATCATTCTCTCACTCCATCAAGTAGAATAATGAAAATCCTACGTGAAAAATAAGTCGACATTAAATTTGGTGTGTTTGGTGAAGTTTTATAAAATTTAATCGTTTGTAATTTTTGAACTGCTTTTATGAGCGTATTATATTTTTATTTAATATATTTTTAAAAAATATGAAATAAAATAAATAGATAAATAATTACTTATAATTTAATATTAAATAAAAATTGAATATTGGAAACGAATTAAGCAAATACAAGTAACTTCGGTAGACGTTAATTTTGGCAGTGTGTTAGTGTAGCCAAAGATAGCAGGCATTTCACGCATCTAATTTCACTTCTTAGAAAAATAAAAATAAAAAATAAAAGAGGAAAAGGCGTTACGGAAAAAGTGCCCGCGCCCACTTTTGATAACTCCTCCTGCCAACTAATGGGGTCCACCAAAACATATTCTAAAGCTTTTATTATTATTATTCTAAAGTTATTGAATTAAGTTACACTAATATAATTAGCATTAATTAATTAATTTATTTCTTATTCACTTCTGGCTTCAAGACACTCAAAATTTATATTTTCTTGCTCGAACAATAATACAGATACCAATTGAGTTAAGATTTAATTGATAATATTTAATTTTTAATATATTAATACAAATAAAATATATATATATAAAATTATCATACAATATACTGAAAAGACCAACAGGTTAATTATTTAGAAAAAAAACCATTATTTTTTAAAATATTGTTTATTTAGATTATATTCTATATACATTTAAAAATATACAATATTAAGGTGAGGGATGAAGAAGACAAAATTGAACATGTATCACACAATAGTCAAATTAGTTAAACGATAAATTAATTACAATTGATAATTTGAGTCATTCATGTTAGTTATTTGCGGCAAGGAGAATAATTTTTTTTTTATAATGATGAAAACATTTTTTTCTTAATTCGAATAGGTGCAATATTTGTACGGCAGTTCTACTCATCCTTCTAAGTTGAATTTTAAATTTATATTAATTCTATTTTTGTTTTATGTATAATTATTTTAATAAATATGTATTAAATAAGAATTTTCTTATATTATTACACTCGTAACTAAATAAGTGACATATATTTTTTAAAAGTTAAAATATGCTATAAATCTCTATATTTTTCATAAATTTAAAATTTAATCTATATACTTTTATTTCTAGGAATTTATTCCCTTTACTTTTGAGATTTCAAAATACAAATCTAATTGTTAACATTGTTATTTTTTGTTTTGTTTATTTGGTTGGTATGACATTTTGAAATAAAAAAAATTCACTCGGTAGCAATATAACTAAGAAATGATGTTGTAATGAACCTAAATTTATGATTTGACATTTTGAAATAAAAAAAAATTCACTTGGTAGCAATTTAACTAAGAAATGATATAATGAACCTAAATTTAACAAAATAATTTCAACACAATTGAACTTAAATTTCGTAGTCTGAAAAGTAAAGACTAAATTTCTAGAAATAAAAGTACAATGACTAATTTTTAAATTAAAGAAGAGTATAAAAACTTATGACATATTTAAACTTTTTTACAAAAGATGATTTTCTTTTTATTATTTTAACAAATGAGTTAGCGCGACTTAAATCGTGATATGAAATTCAATCAAATATTTTATATTACTATAAATTCCTACATAATATATTTTCCTTCACATATAATCTATAGTTATCTATAATCTCCTTATATTAAATTAGAAAACCATATTAGAACATAAATAATCACAAGTTGATGAGGTTTTGCAGTTTCTCAAGTCATCGTATTAATGCTCAAAAAATCAATATGTTTTGCTCCAGTGGAGTGGAAGAGAATCTAAGTAATAGATTAAGCAGGCCGGTTACTGGACTTTTAGAAGGTTCAAGAGCTGGGATCGTATTTAGGAGTTCCGTTTATTTCACAAAAGAGTTACTAACTCTACTTTGTAGTTTGTGGTTGAGAAGGTTCGATCCAAATTATGTAATTGGGATGCGAAACAGCTCTCTTTGGCAGGAAGATTCACCATTGCACAGTTGGTTCTTCTCTTTATCATGAATTATTTCATACAGTTAATGCGAATTTTGAAAATAGTGTCCGAGGAGATCGAACGATATTAGAATGATAAAACGTACAGTTGTTCTTTTTGACACAATGCTTATAATTATCTATTGTCTTTTCATAACTCATAAATAGGAGGATAATGTGCTTCAATACACTCGAACCCATGTTCTCCTGTATTGTCAACAATGTCCATATCAATTGAGCTGAAACTCAATCAACAATTGTAACTTTATAAAGTTATACTAAAAAATATACTTACAATGTTATATTAACATCCATTATGTATTTTTTTCAAATTATAGTTCTTGAAGGAGGAAGATCAAATTTTTTTTAATGGAAGTAATTAGTTATTTTTAAAATAAATGACAATTTTTCAATGAAAATACATTTTCTTTTTAAAAATTTTATATAAATATTCAAATAGATGTTGTACAAAATTTATAAAACAAAAATACAAAAATCATCTTTTTTAACTTGTCATTTAAATCATTGCATTAAAATAAAAAAAATTATCAAAATCAATAATACTTTTAATTAAAAATTCTATCTCACAGAATATAAATTTATTTTAAAATTAATATATAATAAATATTCAAATATATGATTTAAATTAATAATACCACATGAAAGATATTATATTAAAAAATTAAATTAAATTTAAAAAATAAAATTTAAAAACATAAATAAATAATATTAAAACCGAAATTTCTGATCAAAATACTATTCATTTGGATATTGGAATTTGTTTTTATTTTGAATTTATGATTGTGTATAGTACATGTTTCTTCTACTATGCAAATCGGGACATCAGGGGGAAAAAATAAAAACCAGTTTGAAAAAATACTTTAAAATTTACAGCTTATGATTTATGATATTATTATTTAATAAAGAGAAAGTACATTAACAAAATTCTACAGATTTATCTGTAGATTATACCATTTTTTTTTTTAATATTACAGCCATTAGGCAAAGCTTACACAGTACAGAGAAGGGATAGGCTGAAGAACAAGACGACTCAGTGTTCCTTTTTATCCCTACAATTCCCTTCAATTCTTCCAGTTTTTACATTACAGTGCAAGCATTAGGGTTCTCATCACTGAAGATCTGAGGCGGATATGCGTAAAACTCGGTGGCATACCTTGGCGGGTAGTAACAGTATTCATTCTTCTTCACTTCCACCGCCACTTTCGTCTCCTCCGTCGAACCTTCAGCCGCCGCTTCTGCGGCAGCTGCCTTGGCTTCCGTGCTTTGATCACCTTCCTCTTTTTTGTCTTTGTTGTCTTCTTCACCACCGGCTTCTTTCTTTACTTCCTCACCGCCTTCTTTTTCCTCTCCTTTTTTCTCTTCCTTGTTGCCATCTTTCGCTTTTTCTTTTTCTTCTCCTTCTTTCTTGTCGGTCTCCGTCGCCTCTTCCTTCACTATCAGCGCGCGCTTCCCGGTTCTCTTATAAACGTACGCCACCAGCTTCGGTGGTTCGAACACTCCTTTCACCGTCACCTCTGAACTCTTCAGATCTGGTTCGGCTGATTCCACCCCTGAGAACACATTTTTCAGATATCAGCTTCCGGATTATAGTGTAAATTATGATTATGGGTTTAGTTGAGATTGGCTTCGTAAATGAACCAACCTTTCATTCTTTGAATACGTTTTTTTATTTCCTGAGCACAAGCTTCACAATGCATGTGAACTTTTAGCACCACCGTGATCGGCGCCGGCTGCACAATTCACATAAAAAGAAAAACAAGTCCGAACATCGTCAGATTCCGACATGACAAAATGTAGATTTTTTAAGCGATTAACGAAAAGAGACTGACCTTTTCTATCTTCGCTTCAGGCTTAGGTTTCTCTTTTTCTTCAGGCTGTTTCTCCTCCGGCGACGGTGGTTTCGGAACCGGTGAAAGGAGCTCCACTTTCCGGTGGCTCTTCCTTTGAACTCTCTCAAGAACTTCCAAAGGATCAGCTTTCTCTCCTTTCACCACCACCTTATTACTCTTGCAATCAGTCATTACATCTTCAACCCCTACAAATCCAACAACAAAAAAAAAACCATTAATTTCATCAAAAACGTAAATCAAAAGAACAGAACCAAGGTTGGTTTCTTATGTCAACGTTAAAAACCTTGAAAGCCCTTGAGGCACCGGCGAACTTTCCGAGCACACCCTTCACAATGCATGTAAACCTTCAAGATAATCTCTTGCGGTGTAGGCGGCGGGGGCGGCGGCGTTTCTTCCTTGGGTTTTTCAGCTTTCCTTTCCTCAACTGGCTTCTCAGCCTGCTTTACTTCCTCTTCATCTCCTTTCTTTCCATCTTTTTCAGATACTTGCTCTTCCGTTTTCTTCTCGTCTGCAGGTTTCTTCTCTTCCTGTTAAATAAATAAACAAATTGAATTAAACCCAGTAAAGATGTATCAAAACTTAAAGATGATGAAGAATGTTTAAAGATCATCACCTCCCCCATTGATAAGAGCTTGTTTGTTTTTCTCTAGTGTTTTCTCTCTCTGAACAGATTTGGAGTTGGGTTTTTTGTTTTTTTCCCTTTTTTGGGTTCTTCACAGAGGCTACTAAGTAACACTTAAAACTATGCGAACTGTCAAGAACATCAGATGTGTGAAACTAAATAGAGGGAAGGGGGGAGATGGGGATTTTATCATCATCATCATCATCATCATCATCATCATCATCATCATCATAAAAGGATGGATTGTAAGAATATACCAACATATGAGCCATGATAACATGACGTGGCTGTTTCTGAAAGGCCACGTGTTTTTGAGCATGGATGAGGTTGAGACAAATGGTAGCTCAAGAATGCTACTTACTTTTTTCCTCGTTAAAAGATTGAAGCCTCGAATTTTCTTTTATTTCTGCTTTTTAACATTAAAAAAAAAAAAGAAAGAAAGAAAAGAAATGAATGGAAATCAGATTGCGGCTTCACCTATAATCCATTCTTAGATTTAAGGTTTATTATTGCATACAACATTTATGTTGGTATATCCGGAAAATGATCACAAAATCACAAAATTGAATTTAAGGGATTACAAAAATCTTCCATAATTCTATCCAGCATTTATGTTGATACTTGCCTCCTTGGTTTGTATTAATCTTCTAACTCTTTGGAATAAGATTATATTGGTTGCTTCACTTGCAATTTATTTATTTGGTACTATAAACAAGGGTGGATATTAGAAGGGCGTAGTCCCAAAACTGATAATTTTGTTTTACAATTTTTTTTTAATATTTGTAATAATATACGCTTGCCATAAAATTTTTAAAAAATATTGGTTTATATGTTAAAAAGTCCTTAAAAAATTAATTAAGTTTCGGTATTAAATTTGCGTCTATTTAAGTTCTTGTTGTTAACTAAAATAATCAATTAAGCAATTTTTTTTTTATTAATCATTTTGACCGTTAAAATAAATTATAGACTAATTAGATGGTAACACGTGGTAATTTTTTGTTTAATGGATCTAATTTTTTTCCCTTAAAATATTAAAAATATAAAAAAGTTATTAATACCATATGATTGGTTCATCTATTTATTTTAACGGTTTCTGTCGTTGATCATATTGACTTTTAATAAAAAGTCTTCATTGATTAATTTAATTAACATCAAGGGCTTTAATAGATGTGAATTTAATATAATGGCTGAATTGATTTTTTTTTACAAGTTCTTGAGGACTTTCTTCCGAAAATATTTAATTATTAATAAATTAGTTTAAAAAATCGAATCGAAGGTTATAGTTATAACTTAAATATTTATTTTACTTTTTAAAAAACATTTATTTAATGATAATTAAATGGAGAATCCATTCGATTATCTACCTTATACTCTTAGAAAATACGTAACATTTTATTAAAAGATAAAATTATAAAAATGAAATTCCAGATACAGTCCATTATCATATAACCTTAAATAAAATATCCACTTTACTTGAAATGTAAATCACATATTTACTATTTTATTTGCGGTTGATTTTTAATGAATTTATCAAATATATATATATATATAAAGCTAAGTGGAAATAGCATTGTCAATGACGTTTTTATTCTTTTTATATGTAAAAATAATAGGATGTGGACTGGTAATTAGAGACGTATTCAGATTTTTCTCACTGTTTTTCCAGAAACCACATTATCTCGTAGATAGGTTTCCACTTTTTTAAAGAAAAATTTAAATTTGAAGTGAAAGATAATTAGGGATCCATAACAATCAAATTAGATGTCGTCCTCAGCTTTATAATTACACAACATATATTACATTAAATTCCAACAAAATAAAATCTAGACTTTAATATTAAACTTGAATGATTTGTAGCTCCGCTTCATTATTTATTTATATTAAATTATAGAGTAAAAAATTTAAAAGTTAAAATATATTTTAATTCTTAATACATTTTGTACATTTAGAATTTAACTTTTCTTATTTTAAAAAATATTGTCCACTGCTTTTTTTAAATTTAATAATTTAGATTCAATTATTACCATGGTTAAAATTCTTCAATTAAATTCACTTGTATGACATTTTAAAATTTTTCTTTTAAAAAAAATCACTTGATAGTCATGTAACAATAAAAATAAAGTTGAAAATATTTATTAGGATTTTTTCTTAAAAATGCTCGTTCGAATCGTTAGGATAATTTTTTTTCTTACTAGAATTTTATTGTTTTTAAGAAAAATTGATGTTAGCATGTTAACAACATTAACTATTTAGACTAATGAATCACATTATAAAAATAGATGGACTAAACTATGTCAAAAATTAAAGTATTTAGATTAAATATCAAGCTTTAACATAATCTAGAGGTTATGATGTAAGGAAAAAACGACACAAAGTTAAAATAAATAAGAAGCCACATGTCAATCTCTAAGACTACTATGATATTCAAATTATATATAACCACACGTAATGTTTTAACAAAAAAAAATAATTATATAAACTATTTTAACTAACTAATAACATTATAAAAATATAGGAACAAATATGTATAAAAAAATATATAAATTAAATTTTAAATTTAAGTATATTAGAGACTAAAATTGAAATTGAAAATTTTTATTGTAAATGCAAGAAAAAGAATGAAAGAAAAAGAAAAATAGTTGGATGTGCCACGTGCAAATAATAATGATTTTGTTGGTATATTGGATAATTAGATTTTTATTTTTATTTTTTATGAATTATAAGAAGAGGTAAAATTCTTGAAGCAATGCGAATAAGTTGAAAATATAAACGTTTGGCTTACATTTAGTAAATTGAGTTAATTATTTCAACTCTACTGAATGAAAAATAAGACCAGAAAGAGTGAGAGGAATATTGTTGACTCCAAATAAAGGATTTGACATTTGTTGGCTCTGATTCATAAGATGAGAAAAGAGCTGCCTGTGTTAATATGTGGACCGCAATGCCACATGCTTCCGATTTATTAGATTTTGATACCATGATTAGAATTGAATGTTAAATCTTTGATTAAATTATTAATTTAGTCACTTTTATTTATCTTAGATTACATTTTAATTACTTATGTTTGAAATGTTACGTTATCGTTTTCTTACAAAATGGTCACTCTGCCATTAAGATCTGTTAACTCCAAACGACAATCCGACATGACAGTTAAAATGGGTTTTAGATGCCAATGCGAATGTCCAGCCAAGTAAATTAATTGATTTTTAATTAAATAAATTAAATTTTTTTAATTAATTAAAGGAAATGTTAATTTGGTTTCCTGAAATAATCAAAACCAATGCATTCGATTAATCATTGAACTAGAAAAAAAGAACCCTTGGTCTCATTTTTTCTTTTAATTTTTGTTTCCATTTTGACTGAAAAAACCATCCATTTTCATAGTCATCTTTGTTGAATCGAAATAGTAGAAATTAAATTGAGTGCTCCATCAATAAGTTGGATTTTTTTATTCAAAATGGAAGAATAAAGGATCGATTCAATGGAGAGTCCAGGCATGGATTATAATAAGTAATGCGTTTTTTTTTCTTTACCTAGGTTTTGGGTTTAGATATTATGATTTTTTTTTTGCAAAAAGGTGATTCATCTTTTCATGTTTTTCTGTAGATGTGACAAACAAAAAATACATGCTTCATTTTTGTTTATTTGTATATTGTGGGCAACCACAATAGCAAGCATGTATAGAGGTTGTGTGTCCATTTCTTCTTCCTTGTCATTCTGCTATTCTCTTCTCTTCTCTGATAGTAACAAAAAAACTCAATTGTTGCTTCTTTTTAAAGAAGAGAAAATTGGGTTTTAGGGTAAAATTATTATTCTATTTTCATAAAAAAAGATCTAACTTTTCTCATCCCAGTTAGACATCTACATTACTATTTAAAACCCATTTTAATTGTCATGTCAGACTGTCATTTAGGAGTTAAAAGATCTTAACAACAGGATGACCATTTTGTAATAGAACAATAACATAAATGACTAAAACGTAACTTGAGGCAAACAAAAATGACTATTTTTACAGTGTAGCGACGTAAAAAAAATTTGGTTTGGGGTCGCTAATTGTGGCAATTTATTGAGAACTTGAAAACTGAAGTTTGATTTTTTTGAAACATAAACTGAAAAACAGAAATAAAGAGGGGAGTCGCCACCGATCCTTTTATAGGTATGATCGGACACCTAATAAATTTATTTTTTTTAAAAAAGAAGGCCGAGTTTAGGTCTACGTTAAAATCAGAGAAAAAGTAGGGCTCGGGAGTCAGTTACGCGCGAGGAAGGTATGAGCACCCTCGCGACGCCCAAAATTGGTATCTTTTAAACATGTGTTGTCTTAATTTTCAAAAATGCTAGTTCAATTTAAATTCCAATCGTGATCGAATTTAAAAGACGAGAACTTTCAATTTTTGATTTTTGAGAAGGATATACCGTTTTAACACGAGCCGACAAATTCCATCCAACATAGCGATGAAATTTACGACTTAACGTTAAATCGGTGTATTGCCTCAATTAGTAATTAAAACATAAAAAATATTCATGAAATAAGAATTTGGAATAAATCAAATATGCAAACAATGACATTTTCAAATGAAAAATATTAACATAATACTAGAGCAGTAGCAAAACAATAATAATATTTAAAAGGGAAATAAAAACCAAACATAAACAAATATAAAGTACATTTAGTAATAATAATATAAGGTAATATATACATAAGATAATATGCAAAAATATAATATATGACATATATACATGATGTATGAAAATATAATGCCTAATAGACATATATATGCAATATTACTAAATATATACGTACTAGATACAAATACACACAGTATAATTGAACATATACAATAATATTAGGAATACTATGGACAAGGAAAATACATTTATACTAATAATAGTAAAAGATATATATACACCAAATAATAATATAATAAGTAGCAATAGGGAAAATAATAAATACAAAATCAATAATGCAACATACACAAATAATACAAATAAGAAAGGTATATACATACGGATTATAAAATAAATGTATTAAAATTAATAATAAATACAATATGGGTAAAAATAAATATATACATGATATATACATAATGTGGTACTAAGAAAATATATATAAATAATAGTATTAGAAATCATATAGTATAGAGATATATAACTGATAATATTAAAATATATACATAATATTATATATAAATTATTCATATAATATATATTAAAAAAATTGACTATTAATACGTACTAAAAATATATACGGGGGTAAGCGGCATACACTAATAAATATAATAATAACCATGTAATACAATACCAAAAGGCAAATATAATAAAATGATATTAAAATAAAGGTATTAAAAACAGTAATATATATATGTATACATCTAACAAGGATATATAGTAACATTAAAAATAATAATAATAATAATAATAATAATAATAATAATAATAATAATAATATTGAAACACAAAAGCCATTATAATAAAAATATTAAAATAAAGTAATAGAAACATTAGTACATATATATATACATACATGAAGATATACACTAATGTACAATAATAACAATAATAATAATAATAAATAATAATATTAATATTAATAATATAAAAATAACAAGGATATTTAGATAAAAAACGAAAAAAACAAAACGAAAACAGGACTAAAATTAAACTAAAAACAAAGTTGTGGGGTAGATTTGAAAAGAAAATAAGGAGGAGAGGACTAGATTGCAATATGCGCGCAACATGGGAGGACCGAAAACAGAAATATCCCCAATCATTAAGACGCAGTGCTTGGTACGGGGCTAAATTGAAAACCTCAGTGAATTAGGTGGCCAAATTGCAAAATCATAGGAAAAAGGTAACTAAAGCACTAAATTGCAGCGCACTGGAGAGGTTGAGGGACCAGGGGGACAAATATCCCTTTATATATTTTTTTCTGAAAAACTACTCTCAAACCCCCCTTTTTATCTCTTCCTCCTTTCTTCAGTTAAGGTTTCAACACCCATCATCGCCGGCGGTTCACCGTGCCGAACGGAGAGGGGAGCGGCAACGGGGTAGATCCGGTAAGACTCTTTTCTTCCTTGATTCTTCTAAGCTTTTCTTTTTTCTTTTGTTTTTTATACAAACTTTTTGTACATCCTCCCCCCCTTTTCGTTTGTTGTTTGGGTGGCTTTTATATGGCCTAATTTTTATATACTTTATTATTATTTTCTATTCTTGCTTCTGTTTTGCCTGTTTGCAGGGCATGGGCATGGACGGTGGGGTGTGTGATGGTGCTGGTGGCAGACAACATGGGAGAGTGGGAGTGGTGCTGGTGGCAGACAGCATGGGAGAGTGGGAAGAGGCAAGTGGGAGTTTATGGTTTTGGGATTGGGCTTGGATATTGGGCTAGGTTAATTTTAGGTTTTGGATTTAAGGATGGGTTAAATAGTTTAATGGGCCTGGGTATTTTGTAAACGGGCCAAAATTGGCCTACAACATACAGATTATCCTAAATCCTTATATTGTTTGATATTTAATTAAATGATCATGGATAAAGTTTGATTTGAAAAAAAAAACACTTTCATCATTAGGAAAGGATGCTACTGTCTTCAAAACATGCCAAAAAGGAATATGTTTATTTTACATTAATGATGAACAAGTAGTTATTTTAAACGGGTAATCTGGAAAAGTGATTTAAGATTTTTTGTATTGGGTTTTCAATCATATTGATGATAAAGCACGAAAAAATAATTATATATATATCTATATATATCCAAATAATCAAAGTTAATATGTTAATAGGAAAGTTTAGGGTTGGGAAATATCCTGTATAAATGAACCACTTTGTAGTTGCGATGATTTGAAGCAAAAACAAGTTCTGATTAGAGCAATGACCAAAATCACATGGGTTGCTTGATGTTTAATCATTTATCATTTGAGTTAACATTGCATGCTAAGTCATTTGGGGACATGAACGAAACATATGTTTCATATTTAATCACATTTTTATGTTACAACTTTTCAAATCTCCATCTGGAACATCGAAGCAAAACACATCCATCGTGGCAAATATGATGATCTATCCTTCTCAAAAAGGGGTCCTACTGTTTCAACGACCAACCCACATTCCATGAGCCACTGAAATTTTTCCTGTGTTTTCTTTCTGTATGAGTGTATCAAATTCCACCCAACCAAACGCCACCATTACTCCTTTTTTACTCCTCTCTTTACTAGAAGTTTCCCGGCAACTAATTTCCTTCTCAAGGCAGCACACTGTAATATAATATGCTTAAATGGTTTAAACGCCACGTGGCATATGACTTGTCTATTCTTTGACCCTCAACTCTTGACACCTGGCAAAAATACATGTCGCGCCTTTCGGCATGTTCAACATCACCAAACAATATCTAGTATCCTGACGTGTAATAGGAACCTCATTTGTGAGGTGTGAAATATAAATAAAATGATGATATTTTTTCGCAAAAAACTTGGTAATTGGTTACAAGTCATTACAAATAATATGAAAGAATCTGTAAACCCTAATATGTGTGAGGGATTAGGGTTTGGTGGATGTGTTTGGTTTTTAACATTTTCTACTAAATATAAGTATGGGTTGGGATGATCTGAGCCAGGAGAAGAAAAATAAAAAACCCTGGAAAACCATTCGAGTAGAACTTAATCTTATGCTTTGAGCTATCAAAGGCAATGGGCCTGAGTTTTTGAGCTAAAGAGACCCACTAGAAGGCTAGAAGCCATTCATATAATCTTCTTCGGTCCCATTCAAATAGAGCTTCCCAAAAACAGAAGTGGGGTTGAAACCTTAATGGCAAACATCACTCCATACGATTAAACGTCACAACAGATAATTTTTGTGGTGGTTGATTTCAGGATTTAAAGTGCCCCTCCATTCATATCTCTTTTCTTGTCAATCAACCAACTTTTCTTCTTTTAATCTTTTTTCCAATCTTTTTATCTATAATCTGTTCAAAGATCAAATTATATTTTTATCCATTCATATATGTTTGAGACGTTGATAAATGGAAATGATTGATTAATGAGTAAAGATGGGATCGGCAAAGTTGTATAGTTGGATCGATGTGTGATCCACAATAAGGGGCTGAGTGATTCCATTATTTCCCTCCTTGAATCCGGAACATGGCCAAAAATATAGAACCGGTCCAATGGAAAGTTGAAGCTTTCCAACTTTTGAAAATGCCAGAAAACAAGTTCATATTGGATAACAATAACTTCCAAAACATATGCAAAGAAGTTTCAATCCTTTTCAAGAACAAATCGACAATCGCGAGGCATCCAACCATATGTCTGTAATGAAATTATCGTAAAAAATACAACGAAAGTGGACATCTGGTGTTTCTTTTTTGTCACAGTTCATTCCTTTGTCTGATATTAAAACAGGAGTATGGGATTTGGGACATGCAGGAGAAAGATCAAACACAGCCACATGAAATTAATCCAAAATTCATAGAGAAGGGTTTTGGTTGATGATAATGGACGTACTAATCATATGATGTAAAGGAGGCTCAAGTGACCATCGTTGTCTGTGAAAAGCATGACACATGATGGTAAAATTATTTGATTGGCCATGCATGTGATGATGTTTTGGTGGTGCCCACTTTGGTAGGAAATAGAATCTTACTGGTACAGCAATACCAGATTCGATGATTTTGGTTGAAATAAGGGGTGTTCATCCGATATCTCTATCTGAGTATAAAGATATGACTTCGAATATATTGACTACCAACATTATCTTATATGTATGGTCCAACCATGAATAAAAGTATTATTATTATTAACTAGACCTTAACAACCCCAGGGTGAAATCAATTATTTCGAGCTCAAAGACATATGATTATTCAATGGGATTATGATAAATTATGATTTCACAAAAAAGAAAAAGGAAAAAAAGCAGGAGCAAGAGGTCTAAACATAACGTATACATGACAGATCAAGACCAAAGTTTGGAATGTAGATGGTGGCCTGCAGGTAAGGACGGCCTAAAAGGAGCTGATCCACGGGTTTCCACCCGGTCACTAGCCCAAGACAACCCATATAACCAAGGGACCCATTTGCATTTGCAAAATAATATTGGCCCAGAGTGAACCAAGTCAGAGTAGATCGGAATTGAACTTTGAACCCATGTCAATTAACCGTTTGAAAAAGTTTTAATTACTGTTTCAATCAAGTATTAATAGAAAGATAAGTGATATTTAATTTCGTTAATATTATTATATTGTAATTAAAATATATGAAAATAATTTATTGTAACTCATATTAATATATGTTTGCAAAATTAATAAAAGCAGTTGATTTTATCATATAAAGTAAATATATTATATGATATAAATATAAATTTAATAATTAAATAAATTAAATATTAAATTTTTTATTATATAATTTTTAATGAACAAAATATTATTAGCGTAAATATATTTTAAATTATTATTTAATATAAAATAATTTAAATATTTTTATTATTTAATATAAATATAATTTTAATTATTTTTTTGAAAGGAAAAGATATTATATTGGTCAAAGTGCGATTACAATAACATGTAGTATAATTAGAGGTGAGCATTCGATCGAATCGAATTGAAAATTTTTGAGTTAGTCGAATTTTTGAATCTTATTTTATCATCTTAACTTAATTTGAAGTTTTCTCGAATCGAGTCGAGTGAGATGGAATTAGAATCGAATCGAATATATTTGTTCGAGTTAAATTTTAAAAAAAAATGATTTTAGTGTTGTTTATTTTTATGTAATTTTTCAAAAAAATATTTTTTCATACAACAAAAAATTGAAGTAAATAAGTGAATAAATAAGTGAGTAAATAACTAAAAAATAATTAAGAAGAAGGAATGAGGGTTTATTTTAGGGTTTTTTGAGAAAAATAAATTTTAAGAAATGGAGAGAAGAAGAAAAATAATTTGGGGTTTGGAATTTGCTGGGGGTTTGATTTGGGGGAGGAATTGGGATTTGGGAAAATAAATCTTTGGAACTTGGGCAGACGGCTTGGGGAAATGGAAAATATAAAATGTTTGGGATAAGGGGAAATTGGGTTTAAGTAAAAGCCTAAAATTTAAAAAATATAGTTTATATTCGGTTTATTCGAATTTTTTTAGTTATTCGAATTCGAAAATTCAACTCGACTCGAACTCGAACTCGAAATTCGAAAAAAAATCAAGTTGATTCGATTAACTCGATTAATTCGATTAACTCGATTCGAATAATTCGAAATTCAAATTTTTTTTTGATTTTTTTGAATCGAATCGAATTTTGCTCACCCCTAAGTATAACACAGAACAAACTGGCAAGACGAGTCCAAAAAAACAAAAAAAAAATCAAGGCAAAGCTTAAAATCATCTGGTAAGTACTCGAATTAGAAAGACGTAAAACAAAACAAGGGAGCTTCCAAGCATTCTCTTCAATTGCAAATTGATGCTCAAAGCAACATTATGGATTTCTAAATATAAGAAGGGAATCCACTGTAACACCCCTAACCCGTTTCCGTTGTCGAAAAAAGGTTACAGAGTATTACTTAAAAATACAAAACATTTACAGATCAAACATATAATTTACTATTCTTTTTCCGAGATTTAGTATAATGTCTTTTAATTGGACCCTCTAGGCTTAATACAAGAATTAAAATCGAATCGGAACTAATTTGAAACCTCATAAAATTTTTCACAAAATTCACAAAATTTCAATATGAACAGTACTACACATGCCCATGTGGTCAGGCCGTGTGGTCGCATACACCTATGTGACTCAAGACATGCCCGTGTCCTTTGCCCGTGTAATTCTCTGTTTATGATGTCATTAACAAATTAAGGGCACACGGCCAAGACACACGCCTGTGTGCTTAGGCCGTGTGGTAAATTAATTTCCCAAAAATAGCTACAGATTTTACACGGCCAGGACACACGCCCATGTTCCAAGACTGTGTCCTTCACACGGCCGTGTCTCAGCCCGTGTGGCCAAGTATGAGCATTTTGTTTTGCTAACTTAAGGTATAGGGGACACACGGCCGGATCACATGCTCATGTACTTAGACCGTGTGTCACACACGGCCTAGGCACACGCCCGTATGTCTTACCCGTTTGGACAAAATAAGACCATTTCCTAGCCCCATTTTTCACCCCAATCTTAACCATTTTCTTGTACAAAAATTCACATACATTTACCAACCGAATCGAACCAATTTCCACCATTCAATTTGATATATTTCTATCTCCAAACATACATTTAGACTTACCTTTACATATTTTGGCAATTTATATTTTCATGAAAGATGTTAATTAACTTATCAAGCATATAATATTTATCATATAATACCATACTATATCATCATCAAAATACACATTACTAGCCATTCCAACAGCTAGATTACAAACCAACTTATCAATTCATCATTTGATTAAATCAGCCTATACATGACATTATATCAAAATAAATTTATCATTTATACCAAGATCAAGGAGTTGATAGTGTGATGATTGCTCCGACCCAAATCTAACCTTCACGAGCTTCGAGCACTATTAAACAAAGAAAAATAAACCTAGTAAGCATTACATGCTTAGTAATTTCATATAACCAAAACTACACTTACCACTCATATTTAGCAATAAATCATAAATAAACAAATCATCCATCAACTTGCCAATTTAGCAAATAATGCCTATTCATAATCACTCCATTCAATAAGTTAGTATAAAACACTAATATGCATAGATGAGCTCATTATATCATTTCTTCTTATATCACTACTAAACTATTTCTATTGAATTACTGAGTTTTCGATGGACATAACCATTTCCAGTCGTACACTCGAGGTGTACATTCCCTTTTCAAGTGGTACACTCAAAGTGTATGTATTCTTTGCAAGTTGTACACACAAAGTGTACATAGCCTTTTCAAATTGTACACACAAATGTACATAACCTTTTCAAGTGTACCATTTAAGTACATGTATCCTTTTCAAGTTGTTACCCCTTTCGGATCAATTTCCTTTTCATAATGAGATCAAGAATTACCCTTTCGAATAACCTTTACTGCAATGCATGCAGGATCTCATTTACAACGATAATCACCTGTCCAATCAGAAATCAATATTCGAATGGATTTTACTCCTTTTCATCAATTATATATATCATATATCAACAATTTCATACTACACATACATGTCATTTACATATCACAATTCACACAAATCCATAAATAGTCAATACATTTTTATACTTAAATTAGTTATACGAACTTACCTTGACAATTAATCATATCTTCTAATCCGAGACTTTTTCTTTTCCTCGGTCTTTTTCTTTGTTCGACACTTCTGGATCTATATAAATAAATTTAATCATCAATTCTATGATTTCTACGTTCAATCAAGCCCATTTCACATTCTAGGCAAAAATACCATTTTGCCCCCAAACTTTTATTTAATTCCAATTTCGTCTCTAGGTTTGGAAATTGGAATTCATGCAATGTACTGCTTATTCCAAGTCTAATCAAATTTTTAATATAACTTTTACAGCACATGTATCTCATAAATTTCAAATTTTTTCCTATAATTTCATTACTTTTCAATTTAGTCCATACACATGTTTTCATTAAAAATCACCTTGTAAAATTGTTTATCTATCAATAACCTTTCATTTTCTATCATAATCTTTCAATTTACAGCATATTCATCCATGGAGGATTTTCACTAAAATTTAGGCTTTTACATCCACAATACCTTTAGGATTACAAGGTGTTAAGACGAGATTTTTTATCCATTTGACAAAATTCAAACTATTTGATTCGATGATAAATTTCTATAAAATTAACCATCTCGATTCAACGAAAGGAATAACCACGACTCTAATTACAAGCTGTTCTACTGTGATGGTATCAGCTTCACCGATTGCTCTTGAAACAGACATCAAAACTTCACCAAATTTGTATTATTAATCTTTTTAAAAAAATACAATGTTAATTATTTTTCATATTTAATATAAATATAATTGATTATTTATTATATTATAGACATCATAAATTAATCTCTATAATGAACCAATTCTATTATAATTTCATATCATTAATTTTCGACACATATTTCATCGTTAATTTTAATTTTATTCAACAAATTTCAATCTTATTCCCAGTTTTCTTTATTTTTTTCTGAAGAAAAGTCCAAGCTTTAGGTATTGGATACTGCACCTGCAGTCTGCCCTTTTAACAATGAAATCAGCAACGGACATGATTCACTGCAATATTTGCTAGCTCGGTATTAATCTGTTTAATACTTCTTACTAAAGGCACGGTAGGAACTTGAAGAGAGTCATCATTAATCAGACGGACTGCCTGGAAATTTAATCTCACCGAAATAGTATTCACTGTACAGAACATTTTAAGTTTATTTGACCGGTAACAAAAGGCAAAGTGACCGTTTTTTGACGTGGGTGCTTTGATTGTTAGACCAGGTTTTCGCTCAGATGGTACTGTTCACGCAACAGGGACTTCGTTTGAAGCCTTTGAGGATCATTTGATATAAAACCAGGACTCCCAAGGATCACTGTAAAGCTTTCCCCCAACAACAAAGCTAAGGTAATCATATGCATTTCTGAATCCAATGCATTGCATAGACGGTCCCAAGTAAATGAGGGTTGCTATGAACAAGAAGAATAAAATAGGGTGGGTGGATTTAGCCAGAAAGGCTTTATCGGTGCAGCTGGGCTTACTCAACTCTCCTTTATTGAGAGAGCTAAGAATGTTCTTTCATTTTCTCCAGGTTCCAGATGTTTCAATGGAAGGATGTATGATGTCAGTCAAATGAGTTGCATGGTTTAAGTGGCTAAAGTTCTGAAAGTCATAAGTGGCTTAGGACAGCAGATTATGGCTTCCAATATTAACTCATCAAACTTCATTATCAAAGCCGACATTGCCATGTAATTTTCAACCTCAAATATTATTCATCTCAACAACATGGAATTTCAAACTTCCAAATCACAATGTTTATCAGTAAAAGAATTTATTTTTTTGATAATTTATTCATAAATCAAAACTATAATATAATGATAAATTTGATCTTATTTTAACTATTTAAGAGTTACCACATAAGCAGACAAAACTACCAATCTTAGTAGAATTTTTTAGTGATTTGCATACTATATATACTTGGACATGGATGTGCATATAGTCGGTATCCATCACTCATACAAATCCGACTAAAGGACTTGCTTAATTACATATAAACTATATCACTTAATGTTTCATTATCATAAGGCAAATCATGCTCATGTAGATGACTACATATAATTAGAACATAGAAATAATTAAGCAGGGAAAAGGCAATAACTGTATTTAAAATCAGATATATGATTATATATTATGAAACCTAGTTCATCAATATTCTTCATATATACCAAAGCTAGTTCAGGTTGGGGTTAGAATCACCTCTTCATCCTCATATATACCAAAGCTACTCGTTGAGATGATCCCAACAATGAACACAACTAAACTAATGGCAACCCAAATCTTGATAACAATCAATCTCACCTTTCCGCTTCCTACATCACTGCCTATTTTCTTCTCCGCCATTGTTGCCATCTCAGTTCCTGATCCTCTCTGTAGAGTCTCAGCACCACACAGAGAAGAAGATGATGAAGAACAATGGGGATATGAAGGGGACATATGTTCTTTTCCTGGCCAGTTTTCATCCTCATAATTATCAGATTCGTAAGAGAAAACTGACCTAACTTCACTCTCTTGAACCAAACCAATCTCAAACCCACTGCATGAACCTTCATTTCTTCCGAAACTCACTTCGTTGACATCTTCATCGTCCTCGAAAAGCCGTCTTCCTTTCAACTTACCACTCTCGATGGCTGCCCTCCTCTCTCTGAGTATCTCTTCCACTGCCAAGTCATTGGTCCTCACTTTCCATGCAACTTCATCCAATGGTGGAGACATGATGAGTTCTCTGGGGGAGTTTTGGTTGAGTGATCCAAGGGTTTTAATCATTTTAGTTGATGAACCTGTTGAAGTTCTATAAAGGATTTTTTCAGGTCTTTTCTTTATGAAGTCCCATTCATGTTCCAAGTTCTTTAAAAGATGTTGAAGCTTTTGGTCTCCGGCTTGTTCTTCGTCAGTACAAGGTCCTTCCATGGTGGGGTCTCTTCGATCATTACTCTGCGCACTTTGTGGGGATTTGGATTTTAAATAAATGGATTAGAGACGTTGGTTTTGAAATATGATACTGATGAGATTATTGCGGGAACAAAACTGCCCACGTTTCTGGTTTATCAAAGTTTTGAATTCGTGCACATCAAGTTGAGGCGCCCAAATCAACAAGTTTGAATTAAATTCGGGTTTTTTATTAGTTGGGCCACGAATTCTCTACAATAAAATCGATGCGAGTCTGTTGAACATTGTCATTTGTCCATGACACCATGATTGTAAATGTCATCATAATATTTCACCTTTTATAATTTGTGGGGCTGTTGACCATTCATGTTTTTAACACTGCCGGGAAAAGTAATGTGCTTTTTCCCCTTTAATTAGATACAATGTAGATTCAGACAGGGCTGCATCCTCTCCATTTCTTAGAACAAAAAAAAAAAACCTCCCCCTATATTGCTTCAACTGTGACCCGCCACCACGTCACTGCAGCGCCTGCAATGGCTTTTAAGATTCATCTTCATCATTGATCCCTATAATTATCCCCGAATGTTGGATATTTAAGTATCCAACACAGGTATATATTTAAAGGATTCTTAAAAGATTATTTCCTCATACCAATGTCCAAACAAGAGCAACATGGGTAAATATCAGCAATATGGTAAACCCTCCAGCATTAAATTTCCAAAAATCATGATTCATTAGCAACACTGTTGTCTCCAAAGTCTCTAAAACAGCTTAACAGTTTCAAGTTTCCCGGAGTTTCGGTTTTAGGCAACAAAATCAGTAGGTGAGAATGTTAGCTGATCCTATTAAAGCGTTCAACATCAACTTAGCTTCGCCCCATGGTAATAGTTCAAGTGAACGAGGTGAAAAAGTTACATACACAAACCCTCATCGATCAAAGTAGCTCAGCTAACTGGTTTAGGCTCAGATATGTCCTCTATCAAGCCTTTCCCATCCATGGCATCGAAGAAGAAGAAATTCTTGAGAGGATCTCCTTTGCCTGATATTGCTTTGATCACCTCCTACATCATTGAACGGTCAATTACATATAGTTACAGTAGTAATTGATGGTTTCGATTGATAGAGAAAATTCAAAAGGCCAAAAACCAAACCTGTCCGAGTATTCCTCCAATGATGGCACAAACTGGAGGGTACTCACTTGTACCTATTAGCAGTCTTTCTAGGAGTGCATCGGGTATTTGAGACTCGTTCACTGACTGCAATAAATTAATATAACATAAGCATGAATATGCAATGCACTGCTAGATAATGCAGACAACAAATGCCCGATACCATACATTTGTTTCACAAAGTTCCTTTCTAAGCTTCAGAACACCAGGAAGATCAGCAATTGAGGTTTCCCCGGGATTACGACCTTCAGCATCTTCAAATTGCTCTATCACTGTAAGAAAAGAGGCAATTATGTGATCAACCGTATGGATATAGGAAAGTTAAAAAGCAATGCTTGTAAGTAAACCAGGTGTCATGTAGAATTGGAAAAGTCTAACAAAATTGACCTGAAAATGTAAAAAGAAAACCATAATCACCCAGCACTCAGGCTTGAATTATAAGTAATTTTCAGGAGTTTCCTCTTATTGCACACAAGCAAGGGTAAAAAGAAGGTAAAACCGTATTTAAAAGACTACAATCATTGTAGTCAACTAGTTATCAGATTCAAATTCTAGCTGATTATGATTTTCTTCTCCCCCACTTTCTTGTCCAAAAAGCAAAAGAGTATATTTAGCATACCTCTCATAGCAAAGTAAAGCTTTGACACTCTCTTCGGAAGTGCTTTCCAAGGTACTGAAATAGTATCCTTTGGCAGAAAAGAATCTACTTACTACAATAAATGAATAAAATGCACATGTTTTGGATGGCATATTATTACATGCTAAGTTCACGACATCGGAGATAACACTGCACATTATGTGCTAAGGTAGATTATAGACCCTTAGGTGCAGTTATTAATACTAATAATTGTCCAGAACGAGCAAAATTTGTTTCATACCTCAAAGCTTGGGAATTCTAGTTGGCATTCAACAGTTTCCTCAAGTTTTTTCTGTCAAAAAGAAATAAAATTGAAGGCAAGCTTAAACATTCTGTCAAAAAATCAGGGTATTTAAAGGAAATTAAATGCTTGGCATATGCATCATAACACAATAAAGAGTTAAAATGTCAACCGAAAAAAGAAGTAAAAAATATACGGGAAGCACAAGATCAGTTCAAGAAAAGAACCAAGTTCAACAGCAATTCCCATAGAAACTCACAATACTAGAGCCAACAATTGCATTTGTAATTCATGAATGCTGGACATATGTGATGATTACTAGAAAAAGAACACTAGTTAAATGTGTAATATTTATAACCTTTGAATATTTATAGTCCTTTAAATCGACAAAAATTTCACCACAACAGCCTCTACAGTCAACCGTATAAAAAGCTACACGCTTTGGTAACTTCTGGCGCTTCTGATTGATCAATTTCTGCAATCAAAGGAAGGTTTCAGTTGCAAATTGAATTTGAGGCCTCAAAATATGCGGAAACATATAGATAACATATAACTCTACAGTCTATAAGATGCATTAAGAATGAAATTAGCAAATACTTTTTTCGCAAGAGAGCAGCAGCTGATAACCACGGCATCGAACTTTCCAAAGAATTCAACACCAAAGGTTGATATGTCACCTGCAAGCCAGCAAAAGAAAGAGATTTCACTTGAACTACCAAAAAAGCACAAAATTTACACTGTACGATAAACAAAACCATAAAGCAGATGCCGAGAGAAAAAAAGAAAGAAGGAAATGGTAACCTTTTTCTACAGAAACATGAACCATAGGGTTGAATTCTTTCAAAGAATCACAACAGACCTCAGCGAGAGTTTTCCCATGGTACAGATTTTCATCAGGAAGTATCAAGAAATTTGCAGACAAAGCTTCCTCGGTGACTTCACGGTCATCCACTAATGTCACACTACCAACTCCTGCCAGTACAATGTTCTTGCAAAACTACCCATACCCACAAAAGTAAACATATATTAATAATTAAACGACACAAAACATTCTCACAAGTAACTCGTGTTCGGCTCTGAAAAAACCCCGAATTCAGCTTGATCGTTATCGTGTCAAACTCAATTAGCTCAAGAGCCCGATCGAAGTTTTTTTTTTTTTCTCTCTTTTAAATAGTATTTTAAAAAACCTCTCAATTTGAACTTCAAATCAAGTATAAATAATCACGTTTAAATTCGACATAGAAAATCGAGCTTTTTTACTAGATAAATGAGCTAAATTGAGCAAGCTGGACCAACTTAATCTTCACGAGCTCAAGCTTCTTAAACTTGAGTTTGATTTGACTGGATTACACACCCTAGTAACATAGCAAATAAACTCTTTCCTTTTTTTAAAGGTGAAAAATTATACCTCGGCAACAGTCCCTTTCATTCCATAAACTAGTATATGAGATTTGCTCAATCTAAAACAAATATACAACAAACAAAAATACTCGTATGAGCAAAATAATAATAATAATAATAATAAAAGAAACTCAAGAATTTATAAAAAAAATGTACAAGCCCAAATTTGCCCGGGGGCCCAAATAACCCTTACAATGGCCCAAACCCAATAATCCAAACCCAATACAACACAACCCAAACAAATTTAACCCTAAGCCCAAATGGCCCAAAAAAACTTAGGCCAATTTCCAGCTAAGGGAAAACCCTAGGTGCGCCGCACCTAGGTCTTCAGCCTCCAGCGCCGCAAGTCACGGCCACCTGCCCTTCTGACGTCGCTCCACCTGCAAAGAGAGAAACAAACACGCAACAAGGAGAAAAAGAAGCAGACAACACAAAACAATAGGAAATATTGAATCTTTTTCTTTCTTTTTGTTCTTTCGCTATAAAAGCCGAACATATTGAAAAGAAGAGAGGGCGAATTTCATTCTTGTAACAGTGGGCTTTTCTTTTCCTTTTTTGGTAGCATTTACAGAAATAAAAAAAGCAAAAAAAAGTTTAAAGGTGATAGCCAGTGTTCTCTTTTATTTTCGATTTCTTCTCAGATATATATTTTTTCTTTATTTTTTTTGTTTATTTACTTACATACATATATAATATAAAGAGAAAAGTGTAAAAAAAAATATACCTTTTTTGAAATTTTCGGCCACCGTACACGGTGGCCGGCGCGACGCCGGCGAGACGCCGGAG
Source organism: Gossypium hirsutum (assembly GCF_007990345.1). Taxonomy (NCBI): domain Eukaryota; kingdom Viridiplantae; phylum Streptophyta; class Magnoliopsida; order Malvales; family Malvaceae; genus Gossypium; species Gossypium hirsutum. Next base: position 99,968,084 of record NC_053435.1, on the reverse strand, counting down.
CGGTGAGCCTTGGCCGAAATCTGGACCTATTCCAGAGGGAATATTTTTTTCTTCTTCTGTTTTTTTTTTCTTTTCAATGCCCAAATGATATTTTTTCTCAAAAGAGTACCTTTTATACCCTTGTAAAACGACGCCGTTTTGGCCGGCATTCTTAAGCCCCGAAACGACGTCGTTTTGGACTTGGTTCAAATCGACCCGACCCGTACCGCCTGGGATCCGCGTGTTTTTGGACCAGAGGGGTTATTTGCGCCCTCAGTCCTTCCGCTTTTGAGGCCGTTTACAATTGGGTCCTATTCCCTTTTATTGTTTGTTTTAATTTTGCCCCAGATATCCACTTTTCTTGCGATTGGGTCCATAGACCTTCTGCACAGACCATGCTAGAACGGCGTCGTTTAATAAGTGAGGGGTTATTTCCCTCTTTGGTCCTTCGCCCTTTTGCGCCCTTCTGTTTTGGTCCTCCTCTGCGCATTTTATTATAGTCTTAACCTTTAAATTTTATTTTTATCCCAAATTGGCCCATTTTGTTATTTTTTTTGTTTTATTAACTAATCTAGCTATTATTAGCTATTATTATTATATTGTCCCATTATATATATGTATATTTACGTTACCATTATTATACCATTTAGCTTTACATTGTTATTGTTATATTTTATTTATATTTACTTATTTAAATTTTGAATATATTTGTCCTATTATTATTATTATAACTATTTATATATATCTTTATATCTTATTATATATTTATATCTTATTATATATCTATATATTTTTATAAACATATTTTTTAGCTTATATACATGCATACGTTTTGTTATACATACATACATATACATCTATATACATCATTCATTTTTATAAAATATGTGTATATACGTCTATTTTCTTTTATATATATATATACATACTTACATTGTTTTATTTTACGATATACATACTTATATCTTTTATTTTTATGTAATATATATATATGTTGCACATACCCATTTTTTATATATATACATATTTATACTTTTATAATATATATATACATATGTACATACGTGTTTTATATATATATACACATACTTATACATATTATTTATATTTCAAAATCTATATTTTTCTTACGTATTTTTTATATTTTATAATTCATATACATATGTTTTTTATATATATCGCAATACATATTAGCATCGTGTTTAATTTTACTCGATATATCAAAATCTGTTTCAAATAAATTAAATCTCGTGTTTAGATATTTTAAAAAAAAATCGTATCCTAACTTACTGGGTTTCGATTTTCACGATAAATCTAAATGCACGAATCTTTTTAAACTCAAGTTTTAAATGATCTCGGGATTAAAAAAGGTCGCGTTCTAACTTACTGGTCGTGATCTCATTTTTTAAATCCGAGATGGCTAAAATATCTTTTAAATAAGCATTTTTCATTCGCGTATCGGGAATTTGAGACATTGTATTCTAACTTACTGGATATGATTCTCTTTCTCGATTAACGTGAAATATGCTTCTTTTCTCAAATTTTTGTTTAATACAAGGATCGTATTTTTAATTTTTCCAAGCTCACAATCTTCGACATTAAGACATTAAATAATCAACTAGGTACCAATTTTGGGCGTATCGAGGGTGCTAATCCTTCCTCGTGCGTAACCGACTCCCGAACCCGTTTTTCTGAATTTCGTGGACCAAACTTGTTGTTTTAATAAAATCAAACCTTTTATTAAAAACCACCACTTTTCGAGATGATCCAATCACACCTTATAAAAAAAGGATTGGTGGCGACTCCCGTTTTATTCGTTTTTGTCAAAATCCAAGTCGACCCCGTTTTTCAATCAAAAAAATGGTGTCAACAGCTTGGCGACTCCACTGGGGACGAAACACGAGAGTCAAGCCATGAGTTGATTACTTTTTGTCTTTTTGTCAAAAATCAAAAACTTAGTTTAAATATACGATCCTTTCATTGTATTTTTATTTATTATGATCTTCGTCATTGTGATTCATAATTGCTGTGTTTAAGTTCAGATTTATTTTTGCACATTGCATTGCATGACCGTTAGTCACACCCTTTTTAAGTGGGAGTGAGAAGCTACGCCTTCGTGAGGTTTTCACCTCCGCATGGGATAGTGAATCGCTTTCGGGATACATCCGTACCTATGTCTTCGTGAGATTTTCATCTCCGCATGGCCATAGGGAAATGTATTCCCCTGAACTGAACTCAGTCCGTATGAGCCTATAATGGGTGAGGATCGAGGAATCTGCTGGTTCGGGTACCCTTACTTTAGAACCAACCCTCATATAGTAGACTTAGGAACTTAACCTAGGTAGAGCCACTCCAAACCCCTAGTATCTACCCGATTAGGTACTTTTTGTTTTCTGTGCTTGATTATGTTTTGTACTAACCCTTCTTGTTGTGTTTTGATTATGATTGCATTACATTGCATTTGCATCTTAGGAAAGAGATATGGATTCAAGTTCGATTACTAAATTAGAAAGCTTGTCAGGGAATACGAATTCCTTGATAAAGTGGAAAACAATACGACTTCCCAAACATATTCTGAGAAACACAAGAATGGCGATGGAAGAGTTCGTGACCTTGCTTGGTGGCCTGGGGATTCGAGATGATTGTCCAAAAGCCTTCAACAAGCTGACGAGCCTTATGAAGATGGGCAGATGATGGATCGCGACCAAGATCAAGAAAATGAGCTAGCAATGGCATCTATTGGTGAGATTACCTCAAACATGCGGATGAAGAAAAAAATCGATGTTGTTTCTTGGAATATGAGGGTGAGGTCGTACATGTATCCGTTTTATGTAAGGGAATTTGCTTTCTAGAAAAGTTTCCTAAATGTAATTGAATCAGAATCAATGCCTCTTTAGGCATTCATTTCATGCATTTGCATTACATTGCATCATATGCATTAGATTTTCACGAAGTGACCCTAATTATGTAAAATTATTTCAGCTAATCTGGAAAACCAATCAACCAAACATCCTTACGGTACTCGTCGCAAAGCCAAAGAAATGGATCAAAGATTAGAGAAACTGGAGCAAATGCAAAAAGAGATGCAAGACCAGTTACAGGTGCAAATGAAAGAACATATGGAAAAGATCCAGAAAGACATGGCACAAAAGATGAAGGAGTCTCAGGATGAACTAATGACTAAATTGACGCAATTAATAACCAAGGGAGTGGATAAAGGGAAAAATCCTGTGGTTTGCGATGAATAAAGAAACAATGATGAGCCACTTTTTTCTCCAGGATACACGCCTCCGCAAGCGCAAATTCAGATTGAACCACATCCACGAAGATCTTCTGTTTCGATTAGGCCTCAGCACTTTCAAGGTGACGCTTCAATACCGAAGAACCTTCAGGTCAGATCTGGTTCTAGTCCTGACGATAATCTGGTTGTCCCGGACTTCGATGAAGTAGCGGAGAAAGACAAGATGAAGGAGGAGTTACCAAAGCAGTTTGAGGAGAAATGGAAATGGATTGAAGAGAAGTTTAGGGCGATAGAAAGTATCGACGGCTATCGTGGAATAGATGCGAAAGATCTGAGTTTAGTTCCGGATTTGGTGCTTCCTTACAAATTTAAGATGCCGGAATTCGAGAAATATAATGGGACCAGCTGCCCAGAAGCTCATATTACTATGTTCTGTAGACGTATGGCCGGATACGTCAACAACGACCAACTGCTCATACACTGCTTTCAAGATAGCCTCACAGGGGCAGCGTCTAAGTGGTACAATCAATTGACGCGTATCCAGATTAGTTCTTGGAGGGATTTAGCACAAGCCTTTATGAAACAATACAGTCATGTAGCTGATATGGTCCTTGACAGAATTACCCTTCAAAATATGAAGAAAAAGCCTAATGAAAGTTTTAGGCAATACGCACAAAGGTGGAGGGAGGTCGCTATCCAAGTTCAGCCGCCACTCCTAGAGAAAGAAATGACGATGCTCTTCATCAACACATTGAAGGCCCCGTTCATCACCCACATGTTAGGAAGTGCTTCGAAGAGTTTTTCAGACATAGTCATGAGCGGTGAAATGATTGAAAGTGCCGTGAGAAGTGGAAAGATTGATGCTGGAGAAAATAATAGGAGGTCAGACTTAAAGAAGAAGGAAAATGAGGTGAGCAATGTGAACACCTACAACAAATCGATTACACAGCCAAGAAAGGTGATTACTAGTCAGCAAGGTTCATCTAGACAAGAATCGTATGTGAAGCAAGGCACTGAGAACCTTCAATTTACGCCAATTCCGATGGCATATAAGGAGTTGTATCAAAGCTTATTCAACGCACGTATTGTCGCCCCTCTCTACACGAAACCTCCACAGCCACCGTACCCCAAATGGCACGATGCGAATGCACATTGCGAATATCATGCGGGAAATACGGGGCATTCCATAGAGAACTGCATAGCCTTCAAGATGGTTGAAAAGCTCATCAACATGGGTGTCGTCAAGTTTGGTGACTCATCTAATGCAGAAAATTCGCCACCCAATCATGATTAACAATGGGGTGAACGCAATATATGAGAAAGTGTTGGGAAGTTTTCACATCAATACCATATATGAAGGCATAATTGAAAAGGGATCTTATTAGATGTTCGCCCTTATAAACCTGGGAGTGTTCTAAAGAAACCTTTGTAGTATTTAGAGCTTACTCAGAGTAATATTCAAAACACACTTGTTGCTTTCAGCCTAGAGCAACAAGAAGTCTTTTGTGAAAAAGGCTTATGTCTGAACGTCATTATTTTAATGGAATGCATCTTTGCGATCTTTTGAACTAATATTTTTTCATTGATTATTCTTTTATTCTTCCATCCAAATCATTCTTTCATTCTTTCATAATCATACTGTGCAGATAATTATTCTTAAATTTATACATTCTTTATATATTATTTTGTACCTACAATAGGTCCCTGGATATCAACGACATGAATGACACTGCTACAGACTTAGAATCTCCTTTTGAGCGAGACATGTGTTTAGAGGGATCTCACGACTTTGAAGATGACACAGATCGTAGCTTATCTCCAAACTTGTTGAGGATGGTAGAACAAAAGGATAAACAGATCCTACCTCTCAGTGAATCATTAGAAATTGTGAGCTTGATGAAGACTAGAATTGACCTGCCTACAGAGACGAAAAATTCAAAGATGTCTTTGTATGATCATACCAGGGTATGCCTCGATTCTTATAATAAAACCTGCACAACAGCACGATGTCAGAAATTTACAGTGCGAACGATGCAATTCTTTGCCGGGGCAATGCCTCTCTCGTTAAGTCAGCATAGCTTTACCCATTTGAAGTTGAGTTTCCATCCCTTCAAGATGTTGTTGGGTTTTATCCTGATTAAAGAGGAAGATCCAAATTTTTCTGTCGTAGTTGCGTCCCAAAAGGGCTCTATGAAAGAAATCTGGTACCAAAGAAGGTTTCTCACATACAAGATGAAAGTGGAAGATCTTATGTGGAAGACTTTAGAATAACATTGATTCTGGTCGAAAAGCATGACCAGAACTTGCCTAATCTCATGAATTCAAAAAATCAAAAAAAAAATCAAAGTCAAAATAGAAAAAAAGAAAAAAAAGGAGAGGCCAAGGCGAAAACCCGCAAAGGGCGCTTTGACCAAAGGTGGATCTGAGTTGAAAACCCGAAAAAAGACGACTCAAATTTTGAGCACAATGGGGCATGGACATCACCATTATCGAAGACTTCTAATGGGCATTGTTTCATTTTGAGAGGCTACTTCATGAGCTAAAGTCATCGTATACCGATACAGAATTTCAGAGAAGAGAGTATTGGAGAATGCATTGAGGTTAAACAATAGCACGATAGCTGAAGTCTCAAATTAGCTCAGAAGTGGACACCACGATTCGTCACTGAAGTTCCTAGAGTTGAACATCAAAAATTGAAGGAAAATGACTGAGACTTACGAGGATTGACGTGAGAAATTACCATTTACCCTCATTGTTTGTCGAACATCGGTACTGGGGCAACACTTCTCTTTTTGGTTTACAGGATTGAGGTAGTTCTACCTATTAAAATCCCCTCATTGCTTGTTGAAGGGATCCAATCGCAATGTGATCAGTTGGCCCTAGGAAAAGGGTTAAAAGCTATTCATCAGGGTCAGATGTACCATAAATAAATAATATGAGCCCATAATAAACATGCTCGTCTCAGAGAATTCCACAAGAGGGCTGGATGTTGAAAAAGATTCTTCCTTAACGAAAGGATTCTAAAGGGAAATGAATGCCAAACTAGGAAAGTCCTTATGTTGTAAAGAAGACCATTTTTAGAAGAGCACTGATCCTGAGTGAGATTGCTAATCCTATAAACTCGGATCCAGTCTAGAAACACTTCGTTTAAAGAAGAAGGAAGGACCAAGGTGAAAACCTGCAAAAGGGCACTTTGATTCAAAAAAAAAAAGAGAAGAAGAAGAAGATGAAAAAAATGAAAAATGAAAAAGTAAAAATGGAGAGGCTAAGGGGAAAACCCGCAAAGGGCACCTTAGGCCAAAGGGGATTTGAGTTGAAAACCCGAAAGGGGCGGCTCAAATATTGATCAGAATGGAGCATGAAGTGATCAGATTGGGGCATGTGGTGATCCTGCCATACCTGAAAGAGTAGGGCGACATCTTGGGGCATCGACAAAGTCCTATAGATCTCCTAAACACATGTCAAACTCAGGAAAGTCTTCAGAAAGTTTGTACAGAGAAGTTCAAGCTGCGATATCTGGGGCACCTAACCTTCATACTATTTATATATTGAATTTGTTGTTGTTCTTGGAATACTTCATTCTTTTTCAAGATACGTGTTCCAATCAATTCCTCTTTTATTACCCTTGATAATTCATTCATTTCGAGCTTGCTCTCAAATCAATTCTATTTCATCCATTGTTATATTCTTTTTTGCAAGTATGTTGCATTGGAATGATGATACTTTCACAATGAAAGTTTTGCATATTACTCTAGAAGTTTCTAAATAATATAGGAACTTGAAACAGGACTATCGTTTAGAACGCACCAAGTTTAAAGGGTGAAATATCTAAGAGGGAATAGTTTAAGTTAAAGGCTATCTTTTCAGATTTTGTTGTCCAAATATTGATTGAGCAAAATGACAAGATGTCGTGTTGGTGGCAAAGCTTCAATGAGCCAACAAGCGATGTTTACCAGGCAAAAGGAAAAGGTCTTCTGGGAGAAGAAAATTTTGCAATTGTGCATGAGCATTTGGTATGACACCTTGGGAATGAGGTAAATGACCAAAGAGTTTCACATTCAATATCATTGAATTGCGATAGGAGAAGATTGAGAAAAGCCATACCTTTCTACCATTGGGTTACAATGGGAGATTGATGGTACAAATTTTATGTCCCAGTGGATTAAACTTTGACGTGCACAGTGGGGGGCAATCAGATTAAGTGTTTCTTTGGATATGCTAGCCGAGCAAGAAGGCGGTGCAGCACGTCAGTGAATAAAGCCTTAATAAGCTTTTGTGTGATGATAAACTAAGCATTAAGGAATCATTTTCATGACATTTTGAATGTTATTCCTTCACATCTAGTTGGGAGTATTTGATTCATTTTGATCATGCCATCCTAATCATTAGGTTCATTATACAGGTCATGTTCCCTAGAGAACAGATCAGTGAAGACAGCAGATCTTGCCTTCCTGCGTTAACAGCGAAGCAGATCGAAAACAAAGCCTTGCATCCATCGATTGCAGTGGAGCTAGTTAAAGAAGTAGATCTTGCCTTCCTGCGTTAACAGCAAAGCAGATCGAAAACAAACCTTGCCTCTCTCGGTAGTGATGGAGCTGGTTGAAGACAAAAGATCTTGCCTTCCCGCATTGACAGCGAAGCAGGTCAAAGACACAGACCTTGCCTCTCTCGGTTGTGATGGAGCTGGTTGAAGACAAAAGATCTTGCCTTCTTGTATTGATAGCGAAGCAGATCGAAAACAAACCTTGCCTCTCTCCGTTGTGATGGAGCTGGTTGAAGACAAAAGATCTTGCCTTCCCCCATTGACAGCGAAGCAGATTGAAGACACAAACCTTGCCTCTCTCGGTTGTAGTGAAGCTGGTTGAAGATAACAGATCTTGCCTTCTTGCCTTGACAGCGAAGCAGATCGAAGACACAAACCTTGCCTCTCTCGGTTACAGTGGAACATATTGAAGCCAGAGATCTTATCTCCCTGAGATTACAGCGGAGTAGATTGAAGCTAGTAATCCTATCTCTCTGAAGTTACAGTGGAGCGGATTAAAATAAAGGATCTCATTACTCTGAAGTTATAGTAGAGTAGATCGCATTAGGTCTTATCTCCCTGAGGTTACAGTAGAGTAGACCAAAGAATAAAGGATCTCATCTCTCTGAAATTACAGTAGAGTAGATCACATCAGATTGAAGCCGATAATCCTATCTCCCTGAAGTTGCAGTGGAGTGGATTAAAATCACAGATCTTATCTCTCTGAAGTTACAGTAGAGTAGATCGCATCAGGTCTTATCTCCTTGAGGTTACAGTGGAGCAGATTGAAGCCATAGATCTTATCTCCCTAAGGTTACAGTAGAGCAGACAAAAGAAACTGATCCTATCTCCCTGATGTAGCAGTGGAGCAAACTAAAATCACGAATCTTGTCCCCTTGAAGTTACACCAGAGTGGATTGAAGCCACAAGTCATATCTCTTCTTGAAGTTGCGGTGGAGTAGAACGAAGAGACAAGACACAGTAGACTGGAATGAGGCTACTTGAAGAAGAGAAGCGTCAAGAGAAGTCAAGACTCGACGAGACCGGACAAATTTGGTCTTTCTTAGTCTTTGCTCTGTTCTCGTTACACGACAACGAGCAAAGAGGGGCAGCTGTACAAGCCCAAATTTGCCCGGGGGCCCAAATAACCCTTACAATGGCCCAAACCCAATAATCCAAACCCAATACAACACAACCCAAACAAATTTAACCCTAAGCCCAAATGGCCCAAAAAAACTTAGGCCAATTTCCAGCTAAGGGAAAACCCTAGGTGCGCCGCACCTAGGTCTTCAGCCTCCAGCGCCGCAAGTCACGGCCACCTGCCCTTCTGACGTCGCTCCACCTGCTCCACCTGCAAAGAGAGAAACAAACACGCAACAAGGAGAAAAAGAAGAAGACAACACAAAACAATAGGAAATATTGAATCTTTTTCTTTCTTTTTGTTCTTTCGCTATAAAAGCCGAACATATTGAAAAGAAGAGAGGGCGAATTTCATTCTTGTAACAGTGGGCTTTTCTTTTCCTTTTTTGGTAGCATTTACAGAAATAAAAAAAGCAAAAAAAAGTTTAAAGGTGATAACCAGTGTTCTCTTTTATTTTCGATTTCTTCTCAGATATATATATTTTTTCTTTATTTTTTTTGTTTATTTACTTACATACATATATAATATAAAGAGAAAAGTGTAAAAAAAAATATACCTTTTTTGAAATTTTCGGCCACCGTACACGGTGGCCGGCGCGACGCCGGCGAGACGCCGGAGCGGTGAGCCTTGGCCGAAATCTGGACCTATTCCAGAGGGAATATTTTTTTCTTCTTCTGTTTTTTTTTCTTTTCAATGCCCAAATGATATTTTTTCTCAAAAGAGTACCTTTTATACCCTTGTAAAACGACGCCGTTTTGGCCGGCATTCTTAAGCCCCGAAACGACGTCGTTTTGGACTTGGTTCAAATCGACCCGACCCGTACCGCCTAGGATCCGCGTGTTTTTGGACCAGAGGGGTTATTTGCGCCCTCAGTCCTTCCGCTTTTGAGGCCGTTTACAATTGGGTCCTATTCCCTTTTATTGTTTGTTTTAATTTTGCCCCAGATATCCACTTTTCTTGCGATTGGGTCCATAGACCTTCTGCACAGACCATGCTAGAACGGCGTCGTTTAATAAGTGAGGGGTTATTTCCCTCTTTGGTCCTTCGCCCTTTTGCGCCCTTCTGTTTTGGTCCTCCTCTGCGCATTTTATTATAGTCTTAACCTTTAAATTTTATTTTTATCCCAAATTGGCCCATTTTGTTATTTTTTTTGTTTTATTAACTAATCTAGCTATTATTATTATATTGTCCCATTATATATATGTATATTTATGTTACCATTATTATACCATTTAGCTTTACATTGTTATTGTTATATTTTATTTATATTTACTTATTTAAATTTTGAATATATTTGTCCTATTATTATTATTATTATAACTATTTATATATATCTTTATATCTTATTATATATTTATATCTTATTATATATCTATATATTTTTTATAAACATATTTTTTAGCTTATATACATGCATACGTTTTGTTATACATACATACATATACATCTATATACATCATTCATTTTTATAAAATATGTGTATATACGTCTATTTTCTTTTATATATATATATACATACTTACATTGTTTTATTTTACGATATACATACTTATATCTTTTATTTTTATGTAATATATATATGTTTGCACATACCCATTTTTTATATATATACATATTTATACTTTTATAATATATATATACATATGTACATACGTGTTTTTATATATATATACACATACTTATACATATTATTTATATTTCAAAATCTATATTTTTCTTACGTATTTTTTATATTTTATAATTCATATACATATGTTTTTTATATATATCGCAATACATATTAGCATCGTGTTTAATTTTACTCGATATATCAAAATCTGTTTCAAATAAATTAAATCTCGTGTTTAGATATTTAAAAAAAAATCGTATCCTAACTTACTGGGTTTCGATTTTCACGATAAATCTAAATGCACGAATCTTTTTAAACTCAAGTTTTAAATGATCTCGGGATTAAAAAAGGTCGCGTTCTAACTTACTGGTCGTGATCTCATTTTTTAAATCCGAGATGGCTAAAATATCTTTTAAATAAGCATTTTTCATTCGCGTATCGGGAATTTGAGACATTGTATTCTAACTTACTGGATATGATTCTCTTTCTCGATTAACGTGAAATATGCTTCTTTTCTCAAATTTTTGTTTAATACAAGGATCGTATTTTTAATTTTTTCAAGCTCTCAATCTTCGACATTAAGACATTAAATAATCAACTAGGTACCAATTTTGGGCGTATCGAGGGTGCTAATCCTTCCTCGTGCGTAACCGACTCCCGAACCCGTTTTTCTGAATTTCGTGGACCAAACTTGTTGTTTTAATAAAATCAAACCTTTTATTAAAAACCACCACTTTTCGAGATGATCCAATCACACCTTATAAAAAAAGGATTGGTGGCGACTCCCGTTTTATTCGTTTTTGTCAAAATCCAAGTCGACCCCGTTTTTCAATCAAAAAAATGGTGTCAACAAAAAATGCACAATAAAACAGAATAAAATTACCTTCTTTGAGCATCAGCACCCCAAACCCTAATTTGCCTATCATAGAGAGCAGTCTCCTGCTCTGTCAACTCCTCCCCGTTCATGGCAGGCTTTAAAATTGAATCCCAAAGAACCAAGGAAATAAAAATTAAACAAATTCAGAATAAAGATAGTAATAAAAACCCTAAAACCCTGAATCAAGCTTCAAAGCAAACCAAGTTTGAAGCTTTTTCAGTGTAAATATTAAAGAAAAAAGAGTTCAAATTTTAAGAAAAGGGCCAAGATTCGTTCTTTCTCTCTGTTTGAGTCAGCGCCGCTGATTTGTGAGATTGGGCCATTAACTCGGCTCCAAATTAGTGAAACATAGTTTATTTGTCAAATTGGGCCTCAATCTATTGCCACCTAATTTATATAATAATCTCTATCTCTATCAGAATAAAGCATTTAATTTGATTCAATTTAGAAGTTAATTAGAGATGAACGAATGACAATTAAAATATTTTTTGATGTAACGAGTTAAATGGAGACTAACTCTGTCAAAAAATAATTAAAATACATAAAATTTTAAACAAATAACAAATATTGCTATAAAGGGTATTTATGTACAATAAATGCGAAAAAAATATATATGAACTTTGATCTAACGTGTAGTTTTAATTTGTACAATTTTATACATGTAATTTTTATTTAATTAAAATTTCAAAAACTTGTAATAATATTATCTATGTAGTATTATTTTATGTTTATATGTCACATATAAAAATAATTATATCAAATAATTTGATGCACCGATACTTATAAGTTTTATACATCATCAGTTAATTATAAATTGCCATCTCTTTAATGAACCAAATAAATAATGTGGAATGAATTTTTAATAAAAACTTGTCTTTTATAATTTTCTTCTCTCCTTCATTGTATATTGAGGAAAGGCTAAAGTGAAAGGGATGGAAGTACCTGTCCAGAATATGAGGGTAATGGTGCTTTAATTTTGACATTCACATGCTTAAAAAAGGAGCAACGAAGATCGACTCGGATTAGTAAAATTAAAATTTATAATCAGACCACCAACAAAGTTTTTAGGATTGTAATAAATGGTAAAACTTTATCAATTTTGTAGGGGAGAAGAGAAAATTAAAAAGGAAACTTAAGATTAATTTTTAATTATGTTTAATTAATTTTTCAAATATTTATAAAAAATCATTCAATATTATTATTTATTTTATTCATTAATGATGTGGTAATTTATAGTTAATTGATAATGCGTATAACTTATGTATTGTCGGAGCAACAAATATAATCCTTTATATGAAAATGAATGGATTTATTTATTTTTAAATAAGTATAATTTAATGAAGATCAAGTTTTATGTATACATATGAATTACAGTAGTTAGAATCTCGATTTGCTTTTTGTTCAATTCGATATTTAGAAAAATGTTTGAATAGAGGTTTGGACAAAACTGTTTAAGGCATCAATATAAGAAGCAAAACAATGAGAGAAATAAACACAAATCCTCATCGTAAGCCATAGAAATAAGTACAAAGATAATCAACACGTGATATTTATTAACACAATTCCGATTCACCTATCCTACATCTATGAAGCCTTACTTAGATAATGATTTTATTCAACAATTCATCTACCTTCTCCCAATAGATAATTGTAGCTCCAAAGGCGCAAACACAAATTATTACAAACCACTCTCCCTGATACCTCACATTACATAAAAAGCTCTCCATAAAAACCTCTAAATAAGGAGTATCTAAATACACCCCAAACGGTTAACGAGGAAGTTGAACAACAATCTATTTATAGGCACAATATGACAGCTTTTGCTTTGTAAATTTTGTGGATATAAAATCATCAATTTAATTCATAATAATTAGACTTGTTCATGTGTGGGGCCATTCGTCCAAAGGCTCGCTCAAAATTTAAGAGGGTTTGCATAAAAAAAGTTAGGTCCGTTTAAGATATGGGTCAGGCTCGGACTTGAACATTTAAAGCCCAAGTTTAGGCCGACCTATTTTTTAATTTTTATAATTTTTTATATTATGTCATTTTATATATTATGTAATTTATAACACATAAAAATTAAATCTATATTAATATATAATACTACTATAATGTAGACATTAAAAAATGTTAAGATAATTATATAAAAAATTAATAAAAAATATTAAATTATTTAATATTAAATTTAAATAATATAATTATTTTTTATTTTTTTAAAAAATAATATAGGTAGATTTAAAATAGACTTAGATAAGCATAAATATTATAATTAGGTCTGACCGACCGACACATTTTATAATATCCTCAAAATAAATTTTTATCAGCCAACATAAATGAATAGGTTAATTACCAAAAATAGCTTAAAGAATAAGGACAAGACAACTCGATATTCAAACTTGAAAGTCAATTGAAAAGATAGGAATGCTCATTCTATAGTGTAGCACAAAATTCCCATTTCATTTGCTGCTTAGAACTTTTAAAAATAGTTAAATGTAGTAAAAAAAAATACCAACACTTAAATTTACCTTGTCCTGAGAGCATGTTCAAATTGCCATCCAAAAGGGTTGTCCAGACATGGCAAAAACACGATGCCTAACAAACAGTTAAGGAAATGTTTAAGCATGAAATGAAACTAAAAAAAAAGGATAAATAAGGCCCCAATAACAATTAAAAAATTTTATATGTATAATTACTCTAAATAAAATCCATGTAAAAAATTACACATTAAATTAAAATTTATGTAAATTTAATATTTATCCCTAAAATATAATATCAAAGTTTCAACTTAAATCCTTAATATATGTATAAAGAAATTTCAGCAACTACTCCTGAAAAATAGTATATAATTTTTTATAATGTATTTATTTTTATCAGATATCATATAATACAGTAGAAAAGAAAAAAAACACAACATTTATTAATATTTATATAAAAAAAGATGGAATCGAATTTTATGAATTTAAATTGATTTTTTTAGAAATATTTTATTAATTTAAATATATAAAAAATTAAAATACATAAACACGATTGTATTTTTGTGTCCCATGTTCGGAGGAGCCTTCAATTTAGAAGAATCTCAATCCATTTCCCACTTGTGCATTCTTACATAATATATCCGAATTAGCATAAAACTTTTAAATAGGTTTACATTAAATTATTATTTAAATTCAATTAAATAATAATATTCAAACACGTTAGAGGAATTGATTGCAGCTTGTTTATAAATGATCATAACACCAACTGCAAAATTATGAGTACATTGAGCTTTGTTATGTGTAAATCTTCATTGAATAATGAGGATACCAATTACATGGTCTTAACAGCTAATTAGAGAGCTCATAAAATGGCCGACAAACAAAGCTTAATATGATAACAACAAATGGAAATGGACAGAACCCTACAGACGACAACAACAACTCAGCTTAAGCTAGTTTATGCACTCACTAATTTGTTTTTACCTATTATGCTCACCCATCTCTTCACCTCCCTAACCAAACCATGCTGCTTTACTTCAACCTAAAGCTATACTACTTTTTTTTTTCCTTAAATTTTTAATCATATCTTTTTATATGCTAACATCTGAATATGAACCCTGAATACACATACTTCCCAAAAACAAATTAGAGCAATATAGCTACTATATATGTAGGTTATATATATAGAGAGCAGGGATGAAATAGATGGCCAACAACGTACCACAAGGATGTTGATTGATGATCGATAGACTATTGATTAATGATTCATTTGATGGATCTCTGACCGCCGGTTCCGGCACCGTTGGACTTTCACTATTGCACCTAAGTTTTAAAGCTATATATATATATATATAAATATATCCACACACGCACTGAGTTCGACCTCAGTGATAAAACTCACAAAACGTTAGGAAGTGGATCGAAATCTATTTATTAATTTGCCAAAAGTCCTCGATATTGGTTTGGGGTAATCCCGATCATATACCATCAATTAATTAAATATAAATTTGTTCTTATGCATGCAAGGGGGTGTTGGGAAGAAACCGAACAACCGAAACAAAGCGAAAGCACAACCGGTGTTCTTTCTCTCCTTATAACTCCTGTCAAAAACTATGGCAAGCACAATAGCACAAGATATGTTCTCTAGCAACCTTAATCAACCACAAATCAACTAATGCAACCACAACAAAAATAAATAGAGACACCGAAATTTTTACATGGAAAACCCCTCTAAATCAAGGGTAAAAACCACGGGACTTTAGAGTCCGATAAAGAGCTCCACTATCATCAAATGTTCGGCTACAAGATCACAATATCAAGCCTACAACAAGCATTCAACTCCGACAAGGCTAACAATATGTAATCTTTAGCAAAAGAGAGAAAAATGAGAGAACATCACCAAAAAACGCAGCTGCTGAAAAATGGGTATTTCCGACGCTAAAAGACTCGGATGAAAAATCCGACCGTACAAAGTCAAGAACACCTTATCGCCTAGCTGCTGTCCAAAAATCAGCTCAATCGAACCCAAAATGGACCTTCGATCGAAGAGTTGATCACTGCTGCACCAAGCTTGAAAAACTGATTTTTCTATTCTCTCTTTTTCTCCAACGAGCTTCAATTTCACTCTCTTTCTCTCTGGATGTAATTGAGAATTTTGCTCTCAATTAAGAATGCTGCCCACTCCCACGTTAAAAGGCCAAAAATTGGCTTTTGACAAAACAAAAAAAAAGGCAAAACATTGTGGCAGAAAATATGGGTTTTTCCCACATAGTGGGACCCATACCCAACAAATCTCCCCCTCCAACTATGTGGGGAATGCCTCCATGCCGGAGGTCAAACAACATGCTTCAAACTTTCCTCTTGGTAAGGCCTTCGTCAACATATCAGCACCATTATCATTAGTGTGTATCTTCTCAAGCTCTAACAGCTTAGCTTCAAGAACATCTCGTATCCAATGGTACCTCACATCAATATGCTTAGATCTAGCATGAAAAGTTGATTTCTTACCAAGATGAATAGCACTCTGGCTATCACAGTACAGGACATACTTCTCCTGAGTAAAACCAAGCTCATGCACAAACTTCTTCATCCAAAGCATCTCCTTACACGCTTCGGTTGCTGCAATGAACTCTGATTCGGTGGTGGACAATGCAACACACTTTTGCAGTCTCGATTGCCATGCCACAGCTCCCCCTGCATAAGTGATTAAGTAACCTGAAGTAGATCTCCTCGAGTCAATGTCTCCGGCCATGTCTGAATCTGTATACCCAACAAGAACTGGTTTCTCATTGCCGAAACAAAGTTTCATGTTGGAAGTGCCACGAAGATATCTCATAATCCACTTCACTGCATTCCAATGCTCTCTGCCTGGATTAGAAAGAAACCGACTAACTGTACCAACGGCATAAGCCAAGTCTGGTCTCGTGCAAACCATTGCTTACATCAAACTACCCACGGCTGAAGAGTAAGGAATTTTCTGCATCTCTTCCTTCTCCTTTTAATTTTCTGCATCTCTTCCTTCTCCTTTTCTGTGGAAGGACTATGCTTAACACTCAATCTAAAGTGCATAGCAAAGGGAGTATTCACCGCTTTAGCTTTGTCCATACTAAACCTTTGAAGTACTTTCTCAATGTACCTCTCTTGTGATAACCATAATTTCTTGGCCTTTCTATCACGTGTCAGTCTTATGCCAAGAATTTGCTTTGCTGGCCCCAAATCCTTCATTGCAAAGGATTTACTCAACTCTTGTTTCAACTTCTCAATTCTAGAAGCATTCTGACCAACAATAAGCATATCATCAACATAGAGCAAAAGAATAATAAAATTATCACCAGAGAATCTCTTAACAAACACACAATGATCAGAAGTAGTCTTCTTGTAGCCTTGCTCCCCCATAACAGACTCAAACTTCTTGTACCATTGCCTTGGAGCTTGCTTCAAACCATACAAGCTCTTCTTCAATCTGCACACATAGTCCTCTTTCCCTTGTGCAACAAAACCCTCTGGCTGCTCCATGTAAAGCTCTTCTTCCAAGTCACCATGAAGAAAAGCAGTTTTCACATCCATTTGTTCAACCTCTAGGTCATAACAAGCTACCAAACTCAGTATAGTTCTGATAGAGGACATCTTCACAACCGGAGAAAATATTTCTTCAAAATCAACCCCTTTTTTCTGAGTATAACCCTTGACAACCAATCTAGCTTTGTATCGTGGAGATGAAGACTTCTCTTCTTGCTTCAACCTGTAAACCCACCGATTATTCAAAGCTCTTTTGCCCTTAGGCAGTTTCACCAATTCAAAAGTATGGTTCTCATGCAAGGATTGAAGTTCGTCTTTCATCGCTTCAACCCACTGATCTTTGCATTCACTCTCCATAGCCTCTTCATAACATTCAGGTTCTCCCCCGTCAGTCAAAAGAACATATTCATCAGGAGAATACCTGACAAAAGATCGTCGATCTCTGGAAGACCTTCGAAGTGGAACTGCTGGTAGAGCTATAGGTGCTTGTTGTTGATCATTCACAACATCATCTATGGGAGTATCAAAGTCACCTATAGTCTGATGGTCACCACTAACATCACCATGCACATCATCCTGGATAGGATCTGGTGAAGAGTCTAGGGGAACCGGATTCACATCGATCAAGTCACCACTACCTTGTGAATCCACTTTCTCCGTCTTATCAATGTCATCAATGGTCTGATCCTCAATGAAGACAACATCTCTGCTTCTCACGAGTTTCTTCTGAACTGGATCATAGAGTCTATAACCAAACTCACCATCTAGACCATAACCAATAAAAATGCATTGTCGAGCCTTGGCATCCAACTTGGATCTTTTATCCTTTGGAACATGAACAAATGCTTTACAACCGAACACACGTAGGTGATCATATGACACGTCTTTACCAAACCAAACTCTATCTGGCACATCACCTTTCAAAGGAACACTAGGAGACAGATTTATCACACGTGTCACTGTATTCAAAGCTTCAGCCCAAAACGATCTTGGTAACTTTGCATCTGACAACAAACATCTGACTCTCTCAATCAATGTTCGGTTCATTCTTTCAGCTAACCCATTTAACTGTGGAGTCTTTGGTGGTGTTCTCTGATGTCTGATTCCCTGTCGTAGACAATACTCATGAAACGACCCTGTGTACTCGCCACCATTATCAGTACGAATGCACTTCAACTTCTTCCCAGTTTCCCTTTCAACTGATGCTTGAAACTGTTTAAACACCTCAAAGACTTGATTTTTAGACTTCAAAGTGTAAACCCATAGCTTTCTTGAACAATCATCAATGAAAGTCACAAAGTAAAGTGCACCACCATGTGATCTTACTTTTATCGGACCACAAACATCTGAATGAACCAACTCTAGCAACTCTGATTTCCTATGAGGAGGATGGCTTCTAAATGAAACTCTTCTCTGCTTTCCTGCTAGACAATGAGCACAATTCTTCAGTGTAGCATTCTTTAAACCCGAAAGTTGATTCTTCTTCGCTAAACAGCTAAGCCCCTTCTCACTCATGTGACTGAGTCGTTTATGCCACAACTCAGTTGAGTTGTCATTCAGTGTCACATTCACCGTCTCTCGAGAAGTCAAAGCTTGCATCAAGTACAAATTTGAGCTCTTCTTTCCTCGAGCCACAACCAAGGAGCCTTTAGTCAGCTTCCACTGCCCTTCACTGAAGGTGTTACAGAATCCCTCATCATCAAGTTTTCCTGCAGAAATCAAATTCAAACGGACATCCGGTGCATGTCTGAAATCCTTGAGAGTTAACTTTGTTCCATTGTTACTTACCAAGCTAACATCTCTCATACCAATAACCGAAACCAAACCATCATTACCCATCTTCAATACCCCAAAATCACCAGGAGTATAAGATGTGAAGAATTCCTTCCTCGACGTGACATGAAGTGATGCACCAGTATCAATCACCCAACTAGTCTCGTCGCATGCTAGGTTGACCAAATTCTCATCACAAATAACTAACAAATCTTCACGAGTAATAGTAGCAACACGTTCGAATTTTTCATCGTCATTCCGATCGTGTTTATCACCACCACCTTTGTTCTCTTTCTTCCACTTGAAGCAATATTTCTTGATATGACCTTTCTTACCACAATGATGACACTCAAGATTCTTGTATCTCGATCTTGACTTGCTTCGGCTTTTATCTCTACCCTTTCCATCTTTGTCTCTGTTTCTCCCCTGTTCTCGATAACCAACACCTCAGACTGTGATGTAGAACCCTGAGATCTTCTTCTAACCTCTTCATTCAACACACCACTCTTAGCCAAATCCAAAGTAATAATACCCTGTGGGGCAGAATTAATGAGTGAGACTCGAAAGGTCTCCCAAGAGTCTGGTAGAGTAGCAAGCAACCAAAGTCCTAAAATCTCGTCATCAAATTTGACACCCATACCAAGCAACTGATTCATCATACTCTGAAATTCACTAACATGGTCAGCTATAGACATTCCTTCTTTATATTTCAGCGCCATCATTTTCTTCAGCAAAAATAACTTGTTATTGCCCGACCTCGAAGCATACAAGCTTTCAAGCTTCTCCCACAATGTTCGAGCATGTGTCTCCTGATCAATGTGGTTGTAAACATTTTCTTCAACAAATTGCCGAATAAAGCCACACACTTGTTGATGCTCAAATTCCCATTCTTCATCACTTTTCGAATCGGGTTTTTGAGTAGTAAAGACCGGAAGATGCAAAGCCTTCACAAACAACAAGTCCTTCATTTTATTCCGCCAAAGTTGATAATTTGTGCCATTCAACATAATCATCTTGCTCGTATTAATTTCCATAATTATCTGACACAATAACCAAGCTCTGATACCAGTTTGTTGGGAAGAAACCGAACAACCGAAACAAAGCGAAAGCACAACCGGTGTTCTTTCTCTCCTTATAACTCCTGTCAAAAATTATGGCAAGCACAATAGCACAAGATATGTTCTCTAGCAACCTTAATCAACCACAAATCAACTAATGCAACCACAACAAAAATAAATAGAGACACCGATATTTTTACGTGGAAAACCCCTCTAAATCAAGGGTAAAAACCACAGGACTTTAGAGTCCGATAAAGAGCTCCACTATCATCAAATGTTCGGCTACAAGATCACAATATCAAGCCTACAACAAGCATTCAACTCCGACAAGGCTAACAATATGTAATCTTTAGCAAAAGAGAGAAAAATGAGAGAACATCACCAAAAAACGCAGCTGCTGAAAAATGGGTATTTCCGATGCTAAAAGACTCGGATGAAAAATCCGACCGTACAAAGTCAAGAACACCTTATCGCCTAGCTGCTGTCCAAAAATCAGCTCAATCGAACCACAGATGGACCTTCGATCGAAGAGTTGATCACTGCTGCACCAAGCTTGAAAAACTGATTTTTCTATTCTCTTTTTCTCCAACGAGCTTCAATTTCACTTTCTTTCTCTCTGGATGTAATTGAGAATTTTGCTCTCAATTAAGAATGCTGCCCACTCCCACATTAAAAGGCCAAAAAATTGGCTTTTGACAAAACAAAAAAAAGGCAAAACATTGTGGCAGAAAATATGGATTTTTCCCACATAGTGGGACCCATACCCAATAGGGGGGTGTTGAAAGATTCTTGAGCCATATGCTGATGAGATCAATAGACGATATATTTCTAAAAAAAAAGGTTATTTAGTTCACAACTCAAACTCTGACTTTCTTTTAAATAACAACAAAGAAAAGGGTTGCAAAGTCTTCCACAAAATCAAGCTAAACCTTATTAAGTTTCAATTTGAAACAGTCTATATTCAAATACTTGAAGAAAGGAGAAAAAATGGTCTCAAAATCTTCAGAAAATCAAGCTAAATCTTAAGTCTGAAACAGTCGTAAATATATAACTGTAGTGTATGGATGGTTGGAGATATGAAAGCTGGTGATATTGGCACGGCTCAATCAAATTAAAAGACCCAATAAAACTCAAGGAAATTTAATTTGATTGAGCCATTCCAACATCCCCAGTTTTATCGTCATCTCTAACATATCTGTATCTATATATGCTTACCAGTGCAACGGAAGACCTTTTGACAATCAAATCATCATCGTCATCTTCATCTTTTGATCATGTTGATGAACATCATCCATATATAATTACAGTAGCGCAACTGATTAAAACCTCAGATATATGGTGGCAATAATATACTGAATATTATGAATGATGAGAAAGTGGAAAATAAGATGGAAGAAAGGTGTAATAATATATATGTGTGTGTGTGTGTGAATGATATTAGAATGGTTGAGATGTCAATATCTTTGCTGGATTTAGAAAACTGACATTTTATATAAAATTTATCCGATTAGGTTTTCCATGATTTGGTTTAGTGGTTGATGACATTTTGGCTAAATTAACTGTACCCCAAAAAACCTTTGTTTACTTTCTATGATATCCACTCCCTTTTCTGTATATATATTTTTTATATTATATCTATGCTTCACCTAAACAAATAGGATTTAGTAGTGAAATTATTTGCTCTTATTTTAATTTTTTGGCCTTTAAATAGAATTTATTAGATTCAGATTAAAATATGATTGAATCAATATATATCATAATAAATTTGAACAAAATCTACATAGGATGAAATTACACCAACTTACTATTAAACTAAACAATCACCTACAGGGAAAATTATTTTTTAATAGAAATAATTTTATCTGTAAATTTGTGGTTGCACTTACTTTAATACCCTCAATCTGTAGTCTTATCAAAATACAATCAAATTTGAGTTTGGAAACTTAATCAAATAATTAAAAAGTCAAGAAAAACATACCTGAATTTTATATCTAAATTCCTATACATCCTTTCTATTTTGTGGGTAATATTTCATAAATTTTCGATATCAATCAATACTTTAAATATAATTTTGATTAACCAAAAGAATGAACAAACCAAAAAATGTGTATATATATATATAAAGAGAGTAACATGGATTAAACTAATACTAACAATGGTATTCATCAGTCAAACTGGATGAGAATTGTAACCCATTTTACTATTAAAAATTATTGATATTAATATTAATATATTTTTCTTTTAAATTTAATAATATTTTCATTGTTAAATAATAATTCAGGTCAACTTAAAAAGACATCATTAAAAATAATTAAATCTGAATAACTTAATTCTTAAATAAATTTTATTCAACTTCCAACAATTGAATGGAATTATAAAATTTTGTCAACAATCATTGGAGGAAGAGGATGGGCAGCTACACCAAGGGACGATATTCATGAGCTGTCCATATTCCAATTTTTTCAACAAAGATCGAATTTTGCAGGTTGCATATGGCAGTGGAAAAATGGTGAACTTTCACGGTGCGAAAATACAATACAAACTTTCTTCTTCTTTTTTTGCCAGGCAAATAAATATGATTCGATGAAATTTAAAACGTAACAGATTTATGTTGATATGATTTAGTAAAATATAATAAAAATAAAATTGAGGGTAAATTTCCAAAAATGAAATTGAAATCCGGCCCAATGGGAATCTAAATGAGTTGTTGAAAAGCTTTTAGGTATTGAAAGTAATGATGATAATGTCATTTGGAAAAGAAATATAATAATTTTGACAAACCAATATCCACCAAACCCAAATGAAATGAGGAAATGTTAATTAATTAATTGAAGACTGACTAATTCAACACAATTTGGTTTTGGGTTTTTTTTCTAAATGATTTTGTAGGTTCCAATTCTCTTTCTCCACTATAAGACATGAAGAACAAGCCATGCAATTCCTAGTCTATGGCTATGGGAAGCAACCACACCCACAAGCTAAGTGCACATCATATTATATCTATGCGATGTTTCATGGATTTCAATTGGAAAATCAGATTTTACCCACCACATAATATTTTATATTACTTGGATGAATACAATATACACAAAAATACTTTCTTCTTTATATATATATATATCATGGGTATATCAGAATATAACATATTTCTTTATCCTTTGAGAAGCAATTATTAAAGGGTCGTGATTGAAAAATCTTTTTATGTTTTTATCTAAATTCAACTTAAATAAACTCTGTAGTATATTTTACTTTTTAAAATAATAAAATATTTAAAATTTATATAATTTATTATTAATAAATCAAATTAGACCGACCCCATTTTTTTTTTTAAAGATTTCTCCTAGACTTGACTCGTATTCAAATAGCCCTAGAATAGATCTAGTAGCCATACATGAATGATTTACAATAATTAATTAACTTAATGCTTGAACATGATAAAAAAATAAACTTAATGCTTGAACTTTTTGTAAAAAGTAAAATAAAGTAAGATAAAAATCCCTAGATGTAGAAAATAAGAGAGTAGCAAATAGGTCGTACATGAATGTGTACTGTTTCGTAATAATTTTGCTGAAAGACTTAAAACTTATCACCAACCCTACCTTGCGAATCTATAATCCCAGTCCATGCCCATACTTTATTCATTCCAACCATAATATGGAAAACAAAACATAGCACAAAACAAAAATGAAAAAACAAAAACAACCAACAGGTAAATTTACGGTGTTTTCAAAATCCAACCGATTGGATAAAAACTAACCAAGTATCGATTTAGAAAAGAAATTTAACCTAACTAAAAGGTTTGAATCAAATTTTATATATATACTTTTAAAATTTAATAATTTATTTATTTTGAACCAATCGGAAGGGTTGAAAACAATATCGATATCATGAAACCAAAATCTCAAATCTATAATGATCTAAGGAATATGCGTTTTTCCTGTCAAAATGCCCTGGAATGTAAGGAAGGAATATGCTTTTTCTCTCAATAATAACCCTACAACTTGGAAGAATTATAATAATCAAAGGATGAAAATCAGTAGATAGGGGTCATTTACATAGATTCAACATACGTCCTCATCAATCATTCAATTCAATTTATAAATATTAATAATGTGAAAGGCACTTGCAATTTTATACATGCCATCACAGTCAACACAAAGGACAAACCACAATAAACTCAACATCATACAAAATGAAATTAATTCACCTACAATCCATATTCCATTTCATAGGACACTCATGATTAAAAGGTTTTTCTTTCAACAGCCAACATGATGAAGTGCATGGATAAACAACAGAAAAGATTCTTCTTCTAGGTGTTCTTTGGTTGCTTATTTCTTTGCAAGGAAAACTCGGGGAGACCGATATTATGGAATAATGAAAAATGAAAGGCAATCAAATGGTTATTCCTAGGGACTTCTTTAACTTCTCAACTTCTAAATATACTGTTGAGTACGGAAGGAACTCGGAGAAATGTTCTTTGCTTAGATCATTAATAGCCACTGCAAGTTTAGGGATTTCTAGGGTTTCTTCATGGGTCAAAGCCCGAACAAACCTAGCTGGATTTCCTGCCCAAAGCTCACCAGTTGGGATTCTCCTACCTGGAGGAACTACAGAACCAGCTTCAAGGATAGAGTGAGTCTCCACCAAGGAACCTTCCATAAGAATCGAATGTTGTCCAATAATGCACTCTGGTTCAATCGTGCATGATCTCAAGAGACTATAAGCACCAACTGTCACAAACCTCTCAATTGATGTCTCAGCTGGAAGTCCTGTAACATAAAACGAGGAACAGAAATTGACTTGGGCCCTGAGCAACACATGGACAAAATAAAATTCTACAGCATATGAATCATTTTGACTGCACAGCATAAACATTGAAGACGTCTCCAGTTATATAAATGAGGCTGACTTGCAATTAAGCATGGGGAATGGACTTGCAGGTTTAAGGAGCCACACTAGAAAATAAAGGCAGCAAAAGTGGAGCAACCAAACAAACAAGATTCAAGAATGAACCAATTCTTGGCAGTAATAAAAACGGCCTTTTCTGAAAGACATATAACAGCAAGGGCAAGTTGCAAATATCAGATCGCTGAAAATACTAGAAGGCGGGCAAAGAGAACAAGGAACCTTTTAAGGGGTTACAGAAAGGCTTTTTAATCAGTTAATGACCTCTATTATTATAAAGGATAATTATTCGGTACACAGGCGGTGGAAATTTTCAACTCCAAAAAGGGGGTTGAGATTTCCACAGTCCTATTCATTTATTTTTTAATTTTCAAATACAACTTAAGGACACATGGCAAAATCTCAACCCTGGAGTAAAAAATTTCCACCACCAGCATACCAAATAACTATCCTATTATAAAACCACTCTTTAAGGGTAATGCAAGTGACCAATCTCACTAAAGCTAATATAAAAGGGAGAAATCACTGTATCTCCACATCCTATACTGGTCGGTTAGAATTTAATAGTTGTTATGGTAATATGGAGACAGATGCTTCATAAAATACAATACAATAGCTCCTCTGCCTCTATCTATCCCCTAGGGGAGATGATTGAAATGAAAGCTCCAGCAGATAAGGTTGTTGATGAGTTAGAGATCGGCTCAAACATTTATCCACTCTTTAAAATAATTTTACCTATTTTTTGCACCTATGCCCTATCATATAACTAACACATCCTAGCAAATCACACAATAGTATCTGTGCAAATAAAGCAAAGACCACCAATAATATCCCTTAAAATGTGATTAGTTTCTGCACATTTATTGAAAGCCATTAGACCATTGTTATGGACCCGAAAACTGCATTTCTGCTGTTCAAGGCAGCAATTCCAGGAGGACATCATCCTGTAAACTATGTTTTCAGACAAATTTATAATCAATCTTTTAAAAACTCCCACATAACTAGGAATCCGTAAATTGAATCTAAAAAGTGAAGGATGTCCTTCCTTTTGTTGAAATAGGATTAACCTTGGGTAGTCCTAAGCTACTAAACAACTGAACCCACAGCTGCAACCATAAGCCTCACGCTGCAAAATGAAGAACATGGAACAAGGACCATGTTTATAGCAACATAGCTTATAGCAATTCACTTCCCTTGCCTCTGTGGAAGAAAAGACCTTTTTTTTTCACATCAATATCTACATTCTATGCAACTGTAAAAACAGCATCATAAATTAACATTTCTTTGACCCTTTTTTCATATACTACTCAGTCTTTCAGTAACAAGTATTGTGACAATGCAAAGCATTGAATAACGAGAATACATTATCCTTCAAGCTATAATCCAATGGACCAACATGTAGACCTCAATGCAATGAATCAAAAGAAAAATGAGGTTACCAATCACAGTAAAGCTCACAATGAAACCTAAATACAAATTGTTCTCTGTCCGACAGTAAGACTCATAAGAATAACTACAAAACCTTTGTCTTTCATTGAGCAAAATAGCTCAGTTTACATTCTACGGATACCAAGAGCTCCTAGGGACCTGAATCTAAATTCTCACTACCAATTTCTCTCATTTTTCAGCTTCATTGAAGCTATTATAGCATAATGTATAGGTCCTAATTACTTAAAGCATTAAATACTTTAGCTCGTTCCAAAGTAAATTAACACCAAAACCCAATCTAATTCAAGCTAAAATTTGATTATAAACAAGGCCAAGAAACTCCAAAACCCTAAAATTTCTTTAACAAAGTTTTCTAAAAGAAACCAAAAGAAAGTGAAATGAAAGGATTACCGGTCGGAGAGGACCAAGCGGCGTGAATGACGCAGCGTTCCTGGACATTAGAGCAGAACCCAACGGTGATCTTGTTGAGGTCGCCACGTAGGACGCAACCATTCCACACCGAGGCTCCGTCGTTGACTGTTACTTGACCGGCCAAGACAACGTTGGGGGCAACGTAAGCGTCGACAGCTACCTTAGGGACCCACTGACCGAGAGGGATTATTTTTCTTTGACCCCTGTAGTCCCACTTCACTTGATCCGACGATGGCGAGATCGTTTTGGCAGCCTCCGTGGAGAAACTACGGGAAGCGATGACGTAGCGGCAGCCGGAGAACGCCGAGGCCGCGGCCTTTCTAGAGAAGCGAGCTGCAATAGATGTCGCCATTGTTGATGGTAGAGGGAGAGGAAATTGGATTCGGAGATTCAACACCAGAAATGAGAGAGGTAGAAAAGCCCAAACCCCAAATCAGATTCTCTTATTGGGTTTTCATTAAAGCCCAGAAAAAACTGCCAATTAGCTCAAAAGAAAAATCATCATCAGTTTGTAAATTCTTCAAAGGGTGAATTGTCCCCAAACCTTTCTGAAGTCTCTCTCAAATTTTAGATCGACCGTTAAAAATTAAAACTACTGGCCACTTGAATTAGAAATTAGTAGGATTCGTTTCATCAATGTCATTTAATTGGGATTAAAGAGATTAGTTGTAAACAGATGAGTATCATCAGCTTGAAAAACACCTAATCTTCGTAATTTTTAGAACTCGATCGATAATCAAATCGATTAAGTTACTGATTCGTTAGTTTAATTGGTTTAAATGATTCAATTAAATAAATCATTACAAATTTCATTAAAAAATATTAAAAGCCAATCTTTTTGTTCATACTTATTCGTGACTTAATCAATTTAAAACAATTTTCCATAATGATACCCGACCAACCGATTCTCAATCCACCCTTATTCTTATAACCATGGTAATCCCTTTAAAACACCAACCTCCATCTCTAGTATTTCTTTGCACTACATGAGGTATGAACACTAGCATAGCTTACTCCAACTCTTTATATAGTGTAATTGTTATAATAATAAGATATAATTAGGGTGAGCAAAATTTGATTCGATTTGAAAATATTAAAAAAAATTCAAATTTCAAGTTATTTGAACTATTTGAGTCAATTCAAATATTCGAGTTTTGAGTTCAAATTGAGTTGAATTTTACAATTAGAATAATTCGAATAACAAATTTGTATAAATACCGTTTTGGTCCCTGTTAACTGTCAAGTTTGAAAATGAGCAAATTGGTCTCTCCCTGCAAAAAATTACAAAATAATTCAAAATAATTTTAAAATCCAAAATATTTTTAAAAATTTCAAAATTTATATTTTTAAAAAAATTCTAAAAATTTCAAAAAAAATTCTAAAAATATATAAAGAAAGTTAAAAATTTAAAAATTTTCTAGAATAATATTTTTAGGAGGTAAATAAGTTAATTAATGATTTAAGTTTATCATACTAAAGTTTTTTTTTTTCTTTGAAAAAAACCTTCAAATATATATGACTTTAAATTTATGTGCTTGAACATGAAATTAATTATACTCTAGCAAGATTTTAATTTCACATGTTTAAATTTTTTTAATTTAACTCGAATAATTTTACTCGATTCGACTTGACTCGAATTTCATTTCACTAGACTCGATTCGAAAAAATTTTAAATTGAGTTAGGATGATAAAATAGGACTCATCAACTCAATTAACTTGAAATTTTTTCACTCAATTATATCGAACACTCACCCCTAGGCATAATGTCACTCAATGTTTATATTTTTTATCACCAACCTTTCAGGAAAAGTCAAATTATTTTTTTAATGAAAACATTAGTTAAATTTAATTTTTTAAATATGACAATCCGCTTGGCAATTCAAATCTACTTCAAAATATTTTTTTGAAATTTTTTAATTTTTAATTTTTTTACTATTTTTATAATTTTTAAATTATTTATTGATATAAGACAAATAGTGTAATGTTAGCATGAAGTACCGGTTGCCATGGCAACAAGATTAAAATTAATGTTTGAGCCAGCACTTCCATTAATGAAAAAACGACTCAACTTTTTTTGAAAGATTAATGACTAAAATTAACAAAAAAAAATCAAATTTACAGAAGATATAAAGATTAAAGAATAAATTTAATTTTACATGATTAACAATACTTTTTAAAAAAATTATAATTTAATTCTAATATACATTTAACTTTGGAGATATTGAGATGTTGGAGAAAAGAACATGAATCAAGTTGCATTTACTTTTGGACTTTTGGGGCTCTTTTGTATGTATACAATAAAAAAAAAAACAACAGATACGGGAAGAAGCCTCTCTCAAATTCTTTCAGTTGGGAATTTGATCCCAATTGTCTATTCCTTCAACTGAAAGTGACAAAACATATCCTCCCATTGTTATTTATGTGTTTTTTTAGACATTGTTAATAATGTTGGTGATAATTCACTATAGTTCTTCATATCTCAATTATATTTGGACATAGGTATAAAATTATGAAATATGATAACTGTGAACAAATCTATAATAATCCTATATAGATACATATGCTTAATTATCTGGTTTCTGTATTGTTATCCACTGGAATATGGAACGTTTATGCTTGTTTAAACATGCATGGAATAAAAACCAATATGATCTTATCTTAATAGAGCTGTGCAATGCAGCGATGTGATGTTCTTGGTCATGATAAGCAGTAAATATTCAATAATCAGAAAAATATATATATATTAGATGATATGATCAAATCTGGTTTTACAAAAGAGAACAAAAACAGTTAATGTCATTATTCATAGCACGTAGCTTAGCACACTTTTTGCTTCACGTTGATAACTACTAAACAAAGCTGAAAAGGATTTGAGCTTATTACCAAAAAATATCTACCTTAACTACTGTTAAACAGATATTTCATATAACTTTTGGACCAATATTATCGATCCTAGCTAAGACTTATACCTTAAGACTATAGGAATCTAGTCAATCTATATATATATATATATCTATATATAGAACTTATTTTACAGGTATAGAACATAAAGATATAAAGATTTTTGGCTATCTGTGAATGGAGTCTAAGCGTCGAGGATTAAAGAAAAGTAAGGTGATATTCATGTCTCTGTATAAAGCACCCAAGTCATCATCTTCTATACAGTATGGCAACACTAGCTCATCAGCTGCTTCAACAATAATGGCGTCTGCAACAAGTTTCTACGGTGATGCATTTATGGATCATTCAACAACGCTGAAGCACTCTATAGTTGCCTTTGATCATGCTGGAAAGAATTACGACTATGGCGGCATCGAACTGCGCAACTACGATGAAGGCATAGATGATAAGGCTGCGAGTTATATATCGGGAGTCCGACAGCGTTTAAGTTTAGAAAGAGATGATTGATCCATCAACTGTAGAGTTACTCGACCTGCTTTCAAGTTATAATATTTTCCGTATGTATTCCACATGCATGTTTTTAAAAAAAAAAAAGAACTTTTTTATCATATACATCTCGTACCTATGTTTGTGTATGAAGAGAATATAACTGTGTTCGAGCATTAATGTTTCAAACAAAACTAAGAATCGAAGCAGTGGCTAGTATCTGTGCATTTTACGTTTTTTTTACTTTCATTGCTTATTGCGAAAAGTTTTTTAAGAGTTGGAAATTAAATTGTATATTTTTATTGTAATAAAAAAATTATTTTTTAATTGTTTATATTTTTATAATTTTTAAATGATTAAATTATTTTTTATTATTTTCGTTTAAAGTGTAATTTTAATTTTATTAATTTAAAATTTTATAAATTTTAAAATTATCTAAATGAAAATTTTTCTATTTTAAAAAGTCGTGTCTCTGCTAGTCTCTAAGCTACGCGATTGTTTAGTCCATTTTCTTTTAATTAACTTTAGCCCAAATTGAGATGAATGGAAATGAGAATTTTAAGTGAAAGTATCAATTTAAAAAAAATCTATAGAAAATAATGATATTTTTTTTATATAATATCTGAAATTATTTATAATTTCTCTCTACCTTTAAATAGGAGAATAAACACGCCTAATACGTTTAAATCAACATATTCTTGCATTAACAATAATAATGATGTTAACCGAGTTAAGACTCAATTGACAATAATAATATTTTTTTCTTTATTTTCCTTTCCTTTTCTCTTCCCACTCCAATTTCAACATATGGTTACAACATATTTTCTCTAATATAGGAAAACTTATTGCATAGACTTTTTTATCACATAAATCATAGGCCGAGCAAATAATATTACTTCATCTTTTTTTGATACATTACAAATTGAGGGAGTGAATATCTCTCTTAATCACTTTGGGTTATTCGCAATTTATTATATTTGATTCCATATCATTTTAGCATGTAAACATAACATCTACTTCAAGTTAGACCTGTTCGTGGGTCAAATGGTCTTGGGGAAAGATTATCTGCCTTTAAATTGACCTAACCCAACTTGATTTTAAATTAAATAATTTTTAAATACTTTATTTTAAATTTAACTATAAAATATATTAATTTTTAAAATAATGGTATAGGATTTTAGGTGAGCTTAGGCCCGAGCCTAATTTTTTTTTAAATTTCGAGCTTTGCCTAACTTGACCCAATGACAAATCTACTCTAGATTAGCTATTATTTTTTCCTTGTAACGACCTAATTTTCAGTGGTGTCAGAAACGGTGATTTGAGATCACTAAATGCGACAAGTAAGATTGAACAAGATAGTAATTTAATATTTATGAGTCAAGTAAGAATTTAGAAGAATTTGTGAATTGGTGAATTAAAAGAATTTATTAGGTCAAACGGGTCAAAAACGAAGTATCGAGACTTCGAATTTGAAAACCGAGCCATAAATATTTTTAGAAATATTTTTGGAGTGTCATTAAATTAGTATTAAAGTTTGGTTGGGAAATTTTAACGTTTGGATAGTCAATTAAATAAAAAGAACTAAATTGTAACAAATGCAAAATTTGCTAGAAGGATTAAATAGTTCAAGTGTTAAAAGAAATAAGATTTAAAGGGAAATTAAGCCTAAAAGTGAATGGGCTGGACGGCAAGGGCAAGAAAATCAGCAGAAAAATAAGGGAAATAAGGGTAAAATTGGAAATTTAACAATTTTAACATATAAAATAAGGACAAAATTGAAAAATCTAGAGATCTCTTCATATTTTCTCAGCCAAAACGCCATAGGAGGTCTAGAGAAAACTGGTTTTTCATATTTTTACATCACGTGAGTTTAATTCTTGCCTTTTCTTGATAATTTTTATGCTTTTATGACTTTTACAATTAGGTTCACTTATAGAATTCATTATTTTTTTATTTGGTGGATGAAATTGGAAGTTGCCCTAGATGAGTAAGGGAATTTTATGATGAATTATTATGAAATTGAAGTTCTAATTTCATATTAAGATGGTTTTATTAAGTGATTTTGATAATAATAAAAAAGGGTATTTAGGACCTACTTGTGAAAAAGTTGTGAATTAGAGGTTGGTGTTGAAATTCAGAATATCAAAGGTCATAAAATAGTTTATAATGATAAAATAAAGTGTTAATTGAGAAAAAATAGTTCAATTGATGGGTGAATTGAGTAGAGACTAAATTGTAAAAACTATAAATTTTGAGGTAAAAGTGCAATTTCAAAAATTAAAGAGCATAAATTATGAAGTAAAATAGAAATGAAATAAATGCTAATGAGTGAAAATATTTTACATTATAAATCAAGAATCCAAAGAATAAGGAGGAAAAAAAAAGTTACGGAATAGTCCCTAAATTTCAATATCTTCTACAAATCAGCCGAGTAAGTTCCTATGGTTGAATTTACATGTTTATTTGTGAATTATTGAATGATATAATGTGATATTATGTATGAATTTTCTGTGGGATTGTGAAAATTATGTTAAAATGAAAGAATAAAGGTGGAAATTCAAATTAGGAAAAACGCAGGATTGAGTACGTTCGTATCATGACATGTGATGAATTGACGGATAAGACCACGATTGATCCATGGCAAAGTGTGAAATGTAAGGTATAGTATTAACCATACTGAGTTGTGAAACGTAGGTATGGTATTATCCATACTGAGTTAAGAAACATAAGTATGACATTTCCCATAC
Organism: Gossypium hirsutum; assembly: GCF_007990345.1. Lineage (NCBI taxonomy): Eukaryota > Viridiplantae > Streptophyta > Magnoliopsida > Malvales > Malvaceae > Gossypium > Gossypium hirsutum. The sequence goes on along the minus strand of NC_053435.1, from coordinate 99,934,989 downwards.
CGAGTTGTGAAATGTAGGTATGGTATTTCAATGAGGAAAACCATATTGAGTTTTGAATCGTGGCACTAAGCAACGACATACTCAATTTCGTAAGACTTTTCCTAATTTGATAATAAGTAATATATGAGGTGTGAACTAAAATGAAAAGGGACCATGTAGTTGCTAATGTTGAGCTCAATCATGTGAAGTATTATAACAACGGCTATGGATGGCAGGGAATTTTAGTAAATGTTTTGTTATTTTTTGGAAATATTATGTTTGGTAAGCATTACTTTCAACTCTATGAACTTACTAAGCTTCAATAAGCTTACTTGTGTGTGTTTGATGTCTTTATGTATTGAATTGAAGTGAAGTTAGTAGATCGGATCATCACAACAAGGCAAACTATCCAGATCAATTTCGGTAGCTTTTGTTTTATGTTTACAAATTTATATTGCATGTACAGAGTTTAAATGAAATGAAGTAAAGATGTTATAAACTAGTTAACAATATTTTACACTAAAACAATTTTTGGTTAGTAGCAGTAGTTCGAATTTGAAAATTCACTATAAATTATGGAAATCTAATTAGAGGTTTAATAAGATATGAAATTAAAGCCTATTGAATCTAGTTTCACATAGAAGAAACGGTGTAGCAAAAGACTTTCATATTATAAGATACTTGAATTTTTGTGAGACAATGTCAGAGTGATTTTGAGCTCCCGTGTTCTGACTTTGGAAAATTATTAGAAATCGTTCAAAAATAATTATGGGTTATAATTTATATGATTAAAATTCTTAATGAGTCTAGTTTCAAAAGAAGCAAATGGGAATATCACTTGAATTACATACGATGTGATAATTAATTTTTAGTAAAGAAAGGTTGAAGTTGTCAAACAGCAAAACAGAGGTAACTTTGAAGAATAAACTGTACTTATTGGCTAATCCATAAATTCTGAAAATTTTATGATAGAAAGATATATGAGTCTAGTTTCAAATTATTTTTATGGATCTTAATTCAAAATTCTGTAGCTTAAGATATAAATAATTTAGTGACTATGACTCGAGTGGACAGCTTTGATATGAATATAAGTAAATAATGGAATTTATGGGTAATTATTCCATAAACTTCGATAACATCTTATAACCCTGTTCTGGCGACGAATGTAGGTTAGGGGTGTTACATTTATTGATAATAGAGCTTTGATTTAGTTGATTCCCAGAACGAATGTGATGTGTAAAGTGTCTAGAAATACATGTCATATAAATATGTGATAGTGCGATGTGAATGATCCGATCTAACTGTTAATTTTTGTTATAGACTGTAAAGATGTCTGATAGACCGGAGGGTGCTGGTCAAGAAGAGAAAGTTAATAGTAGAATACAGACTTTTGAGTAGGGAACAAGTAGTAATGTTTCGATTTCTTTGATGAGAGAGGAAGAACTTAAAAATATGATTTACGGGTTAATGAATCAGTGATATAGTGAAACAATACAAGGATGAAGTCAGGCACAACAACCTCCTCTTCCCCATACTGTACCACCAGTTACAACCCCGGTTGCTCTTCCTTTAATAGATGAATCTAGCAAAAGAACACCGATTGAGAAACTAAAAAATTTCGAAGCTGAAGAATTTCGAGGGGGATCGGACGATGATACAGTTAAAGCAGAGTATTGGTTAAAGAGTTTGGAGAGAGTTTTTAAACAGATGATGTGTTCTTCAGAGGACTATCTGAGGTGTGCAGTTTCACTATTGAAAGAAGAAGCGTATAATTGGTGGGAAACCATTGAGGCAGTGATATCTGTAGATAAACTTACCTAGGAATTCTTCCAAAACGAGTTTAAAAAGAAGTATGTAGGAAACAGATATTTAGATAAGAAGAATAGAGAATTTCTTGATCTTCGACAAGGGAATAAAACAGTGACTGAATATGAAAGAGAATTTGTGTATCTCAGTAGATATGCTCGGGATGTTGTACCGACAGAGGAAGAAATGTACATTAGATTCGAAGAAGGGCTTAATGATGAAATTAGAATGATGATTGGAGGCACAGTTATTCGAGAATTTGTGGTTTTGTCTGATCGAGCTCAAAAGATGGAAGAAGTGTATAACAGAAAGATGCAAAGAGAAAGAAGAGGTAAAAAAGTATACAAAAGAAGTTTCTTTAGACCAATTTCAACTTTTTCGACTAAAAAGTTCAGAGATGATTCTATTCGACTTGTTACAATTCCGGAACAATCGAATAAAAGTAAAATAACTCAACGAGATGTGAGAGTAACTAATAAACCAATAGCTAGTGCTAGTAGTGTATAAAATATTCCGAGACCTAGATCAAAAATTGTGGTAGATTTCATATTAGTGAATGTTGGGGAAGAACCGGAGCTTGTTATAGATGTGGTGGAACTGATCATTTTATTTGAGACTGTCCTCAATTGTTAAAAGAAGATAGAGAACAAGGTGAGAAGCAAGAAAATACTTCTCAGAAAATTAAACGTTAGGGTCAAAGCAGTGCTGCTGGAACTGCTGGTTCAGGAATGAGAGATACTGCAGCCCGATCAGAAACAGGGGCACCTGCAAGTATATATGCTATCCGGGCAAGGGAAGAAGCTTCTGCTTCAGATGTGATAGCTAGTATTATCTATTTTTTTAATGATTCTGTAACGCCCCCACGCCCGAGACCATCACCAGAGTCGAGCTTGAGGGGTTACCGAACATAATTTATCAATTTAAGAACTTCAAATCATTTGTTTCTACATTCACAGCTTTCTAGCTACTCGTGTCATAGTTACAAGAAAAATCATATCTCGAGTTATAAAACTCGAAATCAAGATCCGTAAATTTTCCCTAAATCTAGACTCATATATCTATTTACTGATTTTTTTATAGAATTTTTGGTTGGGCCAATTAGTACAGTTTATTAGTTAAAGTCTCCTCTGTTTCAGGGTTCGACTGCTCTGACATATGTGTATTACGAATCAGATATCTCTCTATACAGAATTTCAATGACTACAAGGTTTGTTTTTCTTAAAACTAGACTCAATAAGGAATCTGTACATATAAATAAAAACTTCTAATTATTTTTTTAAAATTTATTATGATTTTTTAAATTCAGAACAGGGGATCCAGAAATCACTCTGGCCCTGTTTCACAAAAGTTTAAATATCTGATAAAATATAATTTATATGCCTGTTTGTTCAATCCACATGAAAATAGACTCATTAATCTTAAATTTCATAACTTACTCATTATTTATTTCCATTTATACTATTTTTAGTGATTTTTCAAATTCTTGTCATTGCTGCAGCAATATTCTGTTTTAAGGCAAGTTTCATCTTTCCATGAATTTTTATGAACTAGATAACCTATTAAACTTCCATAATATCAAACATGATCTAAATTAGCCATCACCATGACTTATCAATATCAAACATTTTCTCAACCAAACATGGCCATATCATAAAATTATTTACACAAAATAGGTATATTGCTATACATGCCATACTTAAGTAGTTGTACAAGCCATTTACCAAGATAAAAGTCCTTTGGATAGTGTGATCGAACTTTCGACCTGTCCCGATTCCTGAGCCGGCTTGTTCAAAACTACAGTGAATGAAAAGGAAGGAGTAAGCATAAATGCTTAGTAAGTTCATATGTAAATAACAAGTAACATAACAATACAAATATACCAAACAACTTTAGCATGGTATCACGAAAACATAAATCACATTTCTAAACATCATTCATCATCTTACCACCTTATCGTTGTTGTATCTATTTTCAACCCGAGGGTTAAGAACATACCTATCCAAAGTGTCAATTTCACAACACTTACCAAAACGTCACTTGCATCTTAAGTGTTCTTCCATTTCATTAGAAATTTCACCCGTTGAACACATCGGAATACAACTCGGATACACGGATAATTTGCACATAAGTGCCTCATATGTAATCAAGAAATCATGTAACCCGCCCCTAAGTGAACTCGGACTCAACTCAACGAGCTCGGGCGTTCGCATCCATAAGTGAACTCGGACTCAACTCAACGAGTTCGGATGCCTAGTTACATCTCACGAACTCGGACTCAACTCAACGAGTTCAGACATTCGCATCCATAGGTGAACTCGGACTCAACTCAACGAGTTCGGATGCTCAACCATCCTAGTGACATGTCACTTGTATCCTAATCTATTCCTAAGGTTCAAACGGGCTTTTTTCCTTGATCTCACATTGCCATCTTCCATGGAATATCGGAACCGATACTCGGTAGCAATTCATATTTATCAAGTAGTAAACATAATTTGCATGTTACTCAACATTAACCACAAAGCATAATATTTCACGATAAAAAAAATCAGCATATCATATAATTAACATCAATAACTTAAAAATAACAATTATGCTACATTATTTACACATGAACTTACCTTGGTACCAAAATATAAATATTTTGCAATTTAGTCCACAATCTTTTCTTTTCCTCGATCACGACTTGAATCTCGTTTCTCTTGATTATGGAGCTTGGAAGCTTGAAACAAACCCTAGCTATGGAGAACCCTTGAAATTTCGGCCTAATGAAGAAGATGGACAAAAATTGGCTTTTAATTTTGTTTTAATTCATTTTAATAACTAAATGACCAAAATACCCTTACTACTAAACTTTCCAAAAATTCCTTCCATGTCCTAATTTTGTCCATGAACTTAAAATTGGTCAAATTGCTATTTAAGACCTCCTCATTAATATTCCAAAACAATTTCATACTAAAAACTTCTAGAATGCAAGTTTTGCAGCTTATTCGATTTAGTCCCTACTTTCAATTTAAGCACTTTAGGCATAGAATTTCATCACAAAATTTTCACACAATCATGCAATCATATCATAATCATCAAAATAATTATAAAATAATTATTTCTATCTCGGATTTATGGTCACGAAACCACTATTTCGAAACCACTATTCCAATTAAGCCCTAATCCAGGATATTACAGATTCTGAGTATGTTTTAAGTAATCCTGGATCTACGCATTCATATATTTGCACTGCATTAGTGTCAGAAAAGAAAATGACTGTTGAGTCCACTGACCTTGATGTGCAAGTCACTAATCCGTTAGGGCAAAGTGTGTTACTTAATTTAATTTGGGACTATCCTCAATTGTTAAAAGAAGATAGAGAACAAGGTGAGAAGCAAGAAAATACTCCTCAAAAAAGTAAATGTTCGGGTCAAAGCAGTGCTGCTGGAACTGCTGGTTCAGGAATGAGAGATACTGTAGCCCGATCAGAAACAAGGGCACCTGCAAGTATATATGCTATCCGGGCAAGGGAAGAAGCTTCTGCTCCAGATGTGATAGCTAATATTTTCTATTTTTTTAATGATTCAATGTATGTTTTAATTGATCCTGGATCTACGCATTCATATATTTGCACTGCATTAGTGTCAGAAAAGAAAATGACTATTGAGTCCACTGACCTTGATGTGCAAGTTACTAATCCGCTAAGGCAAAGTGTGTTAGTTAATTTAATATGTCGGAATTTTCTACTAAAAATATTAAATTAACTAACACACTTTGCCCTAGCGGATTAGTGACTTTGTATTTTCAGTGGATAATTCCGACATATTAAATTAACTAACACACTTTGCCCTAGCAGATTAGTGACTTGCACATCAAGGTCAGTGGACTCAACAGTCATTTTCTTTTCTGATACTAATGTAGTGCAAATATATGGATGCGTGATCTAGGATCAATTAAAGCATACATAGAGTCATTAAAAAATAGAAAATACTAGCTATCACATTTGGAGCAGAAGCTTCTTTCCTTGCCCGGATAGCATATGTACAGGCAGGTGCCTTTGTTTCTGATTAGGCTGCAGTATCTCTCATTCCCGAACCAGCAGTCCTAGCAGCACTGCTTTGACCTGAACGTTTACTTTTCTGAGGAGTATTTTCTTGCTTCTCACCTTGTTCTCTATCTTCTTTTAACAATTGAAGACAGTCCCAAATAAAATGATCAGTTCCACCACATCTATAACAAGCTTTGGTTCCTCCCCAACATTCACCAATATGAAATTTACCACAATTTTTGCATCTAGGTCTCAGAATATTTTGCACACTACTAGCACTAGCTACTGGTTTATTAGTTACTCTGACATCTCGTTGAGTTGTTTTTCTTTTATTCGATCGTTCCGGAATTGAAACAGGTCGACTAGAATCATCTTTGAACTTTTTAGCCGAAAAAGTTGAAATTGGTCTAAAGAAACTTCTTTTGTATACTTCTTTACCTCTTCTTTCTCTTTGCATCTTTCTGTTATACACTTCTTCCATCTTTTGAGCTCGATCAGACAAAACCACAAATTCTCGAATCACTGTGCCTCCAATCATCATTCTGATTTCATCATTAAGCCCTTTTTCGAATCTAATACACATTTCTTCCTCTATCGGTACAACATCCCGAGCATATCTTTTGAGATACACAAATTCTCTTTCATATTCAGTTACTGTTTTATTCCCTTGTCGAAGATCAAAAAATTCCCTATTCTTCTTATCTAAATATCTGTTTCCCACATACTTCTATTTAAACTCGTTTTGGAAGAATTCCCAGGTAAGTTTATCTATAGATATCACTGCCTCAATGGTTTCCCACCAATTATACGTTTCTTCTTTCAATAGTGAAACTGCACACCTCAGATAGTCCTCCGAAGAACACATCATCTGTTTAAAAATTCTCTCCAAACTCTTTAACCAATACTCTGCTTTAACTGGATCATCGTCTGATCCCCCTTGAAATTCTTCAGCTTCGAAATTTTTGAGTTTCTCAATCGGTGTTCTTTTGCTAGATTCATCTATTAAAGGAAGAGCAACCGGGGTTGTAACTGGTGGTACAGTAGGGGGAAGAGGAGGTTGTTGTGCCTGACTTCTTTCTTGTATTGTTTCACTATACCACTGATTCATTAACCCGTAAATCATATTTTTAAGTTTTTCCTCTCTCATCAAAGAAATCGTAACATTACTACTTGTTCCCTGCTCAGAAGTCTGTATTCTACTATTAACTTCCTCTTCTTGACCAGCACCCTCGGGTCTATCAGACATCTTTACAATTTATAACAAAAATTAATAGTTAGATCGAATCATTCACATCACACTATCACATATTTATATGGCATGTATTTCTAGACACTTTACACATCACATTTGTTTCGGGAATCAACTAAATCAAATCTCTGATACAAATAAATGTAACACCCCTAACCTACATCTGTCGCCGGAACAGGGTTATAAGATGTTATCGAAGTTTATGGAATAATTACATAAATTCCATTATTTACTTATATTCACATCAAAGCTGTCCACTCGAGTCATAGTCACTAAATTATTTATATATTAAGCTACAGAATTCTAAATTAAGATCCATAAAAATAATTTGAAACAAGACTCATATATCTTTCTACCATAAAATTTTCAGAATTTATGGATTAGCCAATAAGTACAGTTTATTCTTCAAAGTTACTTTTGTTCTGCTGTTTGACAGCTTCAACCTTTCTTTACTAAAAATTGATTATCTTATCATACGTAATTCAAGTGATGTTCCCATTTTCTTTTTTTGAAACTAGACTCATTAAGGATTTTAATCATATAAATTATAACCCATCCAAAGTCAGAACATGACAGCTCGAAATCACTCTAACCTTGTCTCACATAAATTCAAGTATCTCATAATATGAAAGTCTTTTGCTTACACCATTTCTTCTATGTGAAACTAGATTCAATAGGATTTAATTTCATATTTTATTCAACCTGTAATTATATTTTTATAATTTATGGTGAATTTTCAAATTCGAACTACTACTACTAACCAAAAACTGTTTTAGTGTAAAATATTGTTAACTAGTTTATAACATCTTTACTTCATTTCATTTAAACTCTATACATGCCATATAAATCTTTAAACATAAAACAAAAGCTATCGGAATTGATCTGGATAGTGTGCCTTGTTGTAATGATCTGATCTACAACTTCACTTCAATTCAATCTACATAAAGACATCAAAGACACACAAGTAAGCTTATTGAAGCTTAGTAAGTTCATAGAGTTGAAAGTAATGCTTACCAAACATAATATTTCCAAACAATAACAAAACATTTACTAAAATTCCCTTCCATCCACAGCTATTGTTATAATACTTCACATAATTGAGCTCAACATTAGCAACTATACGGTCCTTTTTCATTTTAGTTCACACCTCATATATTACTTATTATCAAATTAGGAAATGTCTTACGAAATTGAGTGCGTCATTGCTTAGTGCCACGATTCACAACTCAATATGGTTTTCCTCATTGAAATATCATACCTACATTTCACAGCTCGGTATAGGAAATGTCATACTTACGTTTCTTAACTCAGTATGGATAATACCA